>NW_026288253.1:0-52629 GCF_023373465.1 Oncorhynchus keta
GACATGTTACTGTCCACCACTATACATGTTAATGTCCACCACTAGACATGTTACTGTCCACCACTATACATGTTACTGTCCACCACTAGACATGTTACTGTCCACCGCTAGACTATACATGTTATTGTCCACCACTATACATGTTAATGTCCACCACTAGACATGTTACTGTCCACCACTAGACTATACATGTTACTGACCACCACTAGACTATACATGCCATTGTCCACCACTAGACATGTTACTGTCCACCACTAGACATAAGCATGTTACTGTCCACCACTAAACATGTTACTGTCCACCACTATACAACATGTCCACCACTAGGACATGTTACTGTCCACCACTAGACTACATGTTACTGTCCACCACGACTATACATGTTACTGACCACCACTAGACTAAACATGTTACTGACCACCACTAGACTATACATGTTACTGTCCACTGCTAATGTCCACACTAGACATGTTACTGTCCACCACTAGACATGTTACTGTCCACCACTAAACATGTTAATGTCCACCACTAGACATGTTACTGTCCACCGCTAAACATGTTACTGTCCACCACTATACATGTTACTGTCCACCACTAATACATGTTAATGTCCACCACTAAACATACATGTTACTGTCCACCAATACTAAACATGAGAACATGTTAATGTCCACCACTAGAAACATGTTACTGTCCACCACTAGACATGTTACTGTCCACCACTATACATGTTACCGTCCAGACATACATGTTAATGTCCACCACTAGACATGTTACTGTCCACCACGCATAAACATGTTACTGTCCAACACTATACATGTTACTGTCCACCACTAAACATGTTACTGTCCACCGCTAAACATGTTACTGTCCACCGCTAAACATGTTACTGTCCACCACTATACATGTTAATGTCCACCACTAAACATGTTACTGTCCACCGTTACTGTAAACATGTTACTATCCACCACTATACACATGTTACTGTCCACCACTAGACATGTTAATGTCCACCACTAGACATTTAATGTCCACCACTATACATACACGTCCACCACATACATGTTAATGTCCACTCACTAGACATGTTACTGTCCACCACTTAAACATGTGTCCACCACTATACATGTTATTGTCCACCAAACATGTTACTGTCCACCACTAGACATGTTACTGTCCACCACTATACATGTTAATGTCCACCACTAGACATGTTACTGTCCACCACTAGACATGTTAATGTCCACCACTAAACATGTTACTGTCCACCACTATACATGTTACTGTCCACCACTAGAAACATGTTACTGTCCACCACTATACATTGTCCACCAAGACATGTTACATTGTCCACCACTAGACATGTTACTGTCCACTAGACTAAACATGTTACTGTCCACCACCGCTAAACATGTTACTGTCCACCACTAGACATGTTACTGTCCACCACTAGACATGTTACTGTCCACCACTAGACATGTTATTGTCCACCGACATGTTACTGTCCACCACTATACATGTTACTGTCCACCACTAAACATGTTACTGTCCAACACTAACATGTCCACCACTAGACATGTTACTGTCCACCACTAGACTATACATGCTAAACATGTTCCATTGTCCACCACTA
Organism: Oncorhynchus keta; assembly: GCF_023373465.1. Lineage (NCBI taxonomy): Eukaryota > Metazoa > Chordata > Actinopteri > Salmoniformes > Salmonidae > Oncorhynchus > Oncorhynchus keta. The sequence continues at coordinate 1,634 of NW_026288253.1, forward strand.
GACTATACATGTTACTGTACTAGACATAAACATGTTACTGTCCACCACTAGACATACATGTTAATGTCCACCACTAGACATGTTACTGTCCACCACTAGAAACATGTTACTGTCCACCACTAAACATGTTACTGTCCACCACTAGACATGTTAATGTCCACCACTAGACATGTTACTGTCCACACACTATACATGTTACTGTCCACACTAGACTAACATGTTACTGACCACCACTAGACATGTTACTGACCACCACTAGACTATACATGTTACTGTCCACCACTAGACATGTTACTGTCTACACATGTTAATGTCCACCACTTAGACATGTTACTGTCCACCACTAGACTATACATGTTAATGTCCACCACTAGACATGTTACTGTCCACCACTATACATGTTACTGTCCACCACTAGACTATACATGTTACTGTCCACCACTATACATGTTAATGTCCACCACTAGACATGTTAATGTCCACCACTATACATGTTACTGTCCACCACTAGACTAGACATGTTACTGTCCACCCACATGTTACATTGTCCACCACTATACATGTTAATGTCCACCACTAGACATGTTACTGTCCACCACTATACATGTTACTGTCCACCACTAGACTATACATGTTACTGTCCACCTAGACTATACATGTTACTGTCCACCACTAGACTATACATGTTACTGTCCACCACTAGACTAAACATGTTTACTGTCCACCTAGACTATACATATTGTCCACCACTCAGACTATACATGTTACTGTCCACCACTAGACTATACATGTTACTGTCCACCACTAGACTATACATGTTACTGTCCACCACTAGACTAAACATGTTACTGTCCACCACTAGACTAGACATCCACCACTAGACATGTTACTGTCCACCACTAGACATGTTACTGTCCACCACTATACATGTTACTGTCCACCACTAAACATGTTACTGTCCACCACTAGACATATACATGTTAATGTCCACCACTAGACATGTTACTGTCCACCACTATACATGTTACTGTCCACCACTAGACATGTTACTGTCCACCACTATACATGTTACTGTCCACCACTAGACATGTTAATGTCCACCACTAGACATGTTACTGTCCACCACTAGACATGTTAATGTCCACCACTAGACATGTTACTGTCCACCACTATACATGTTACTGTCCACTATACTAGTCCACCACTATACATGTTTGTCCACCACTAGACTATACATGTTACTGTCCACCACTAGACTATGCATGTTACTGTCCACCACTAGACTATACATGTTACTGTCCACCACTATACATGTTAATGTCCACCACTAGACATGTTACTGTCCACCACTAGACATGTTTGTCCACCACTACACATGTTACTGTCCACCACTAGACATGTTACTGTCCACCTAGACTATACATGTTACTGTCCACCACTAGACATGTTACTGTCCACCACTATACATGTTACTGTCCACCACTAGACACTGTCCACCACTATACATGTTACTGTCCACCACTATACATGTTAATGTCCACCACTAGACTATACATGTTACTGTCCACCACTAGACTAGACATGTTACTGTCCACCACTATACATGTTACTGTCCACTATACATGTTAATGTCCACCACTAGACATGTTACTGTCCACCACTATACATGTTAATGTCCACCACTAGACATGTTACTGTCCACCACTAGACTATACATGTTACTGTCCACCACTATACATGTTACTGTCCACCACTAGACTATACATGTTACTGTCCACCACTATACATGTTAATGTCCACCACTAGACATGTTACTGTCCACCACTAGACATACATGTTACTGACCACCACTAGCTATACATGTTACTGACCACCACTAGACATGTTACTGTCCACCACTAGACTATACATGTTACTGTCCACCACTATACATGTTACTGTCCACCACTATACATGTTAATGTCCACATAGACATGTTACTGTCCACCACTAGACTATACATGTTACTGTCCACCACTAGACTATACATGTTACTGTCCACCACTAGACATACATGTTACTGTCCACCACTAGACTATACATGTTACTGTCCACCACTACATGTTAATGTCCACACTAGACATGTTACTGTCCACCACTAGACATGTTACTGTCCACCACTACACATGTTAATGTCCACCACTAGACATGTTACTGTCCACCACTAGACTATACATGTTACTGTCCACCACTATACATGTTACTGTCCACCACTAGACTATACATGTTACTGTCCACCACTAGACATGTTACTGTCCACCACTATACATGTTACTGTCCACCACTAGACATGTTACTGTCCACCACTATACATGTTACTGTCCACCACTATACATGTTACTGTCCACCACTAGACTATACATGTTACTGTCCACCACTAGACTATACATGTTACTGTCCACCACTATACATGTTACTGTCCACCACTAGACATGTTACTGTCCACCACTAGACATGTTACTGTCCACCACTAGACTATACATGTTACTGTCCACCACTATACATGTTACTGTCCACCACTAGACATGTTACTGTCCACCACTATACATGTTACTGTCCACCACTATACATGTTACTGTCCACCACTATACATGTTACTGTCCACCACTATACATGTTACTGTCCACCACTAGACATGTTACTGTCCACCACTATACATGTTACTGTCCACCACTATACATGTTACTGTCCACCACTAGACATGTTACATGTCCACCAGACATGTTGTACATGTTAATGTCCACCACTATACATGTTAATGTCCACCACTAGACATGTTACTGTCCACCACTATACATGTTACTGTCCACCACTATACATGTTACTGTCCACCACTATACATGTTACTGTCCACCACTAGACATGTTACTGTCCACCACTATACATGTTAATGTCCACCACTAGACATGTTACTGTCCACCACTATACATGTTAATGTCCACCACTAGACATGTTACTGTCCACCACTATACATGTTACTGTCCACCACTAGACTATACATGTTACTGTCCACCACTATACATGTTAATGTCCACCACTAGACATGTTACTGTCCACCACTATACATGTTACTGTCCACCACTAGACTAGACATGTTACTGTCCACCACTATACATGTTAATGTCCACCACTAGACATGTTACTGTCCACCACTAGACATGTTACTGTCCACCACTAGACATGTTACTGTCCACCACTATACATGTTACTGTCCACCACTAGACATGTTATGTCCACCACTATACATGTTACTGTCCACCACTAGACATGTTACTGTCCACCACTACACATGTTAGCATTGTCCACCACTATACATGTTACTGTCCACCACTAGACTATACATGTTACTGTCCACCACTAATGTCCACACTAGACATGTTACTGTCCACCACTAGACTATACATGTTACTGTCCACCACTAGACTATACATGTTACTGTCCACCACTAGACTATACATGTTACTGTCCACCACTAGACTATACATGTTACTGTCCACCACTATACATGTTACTGTCCACCACTATACATGTTAATGTCCACCACTAGACATGTTACTGTCCACCACTAGACTATACATGTTACTGTCCACCACTAGACTATACATGTTACTGTCCACCACTATACATGTTACTGTCCACTAGACTATACATGTTACTGTCCACCACTATACATGTTACTGTCCACCACTAGACATGTTACTGTCCACCACTAGACATGTTACTGTCCACCACTACACATGTTACTGTCCACCACTAGACATGTTACTGTCCACCACTAGACTATACATGTTAATGTCCACCACTAGACATGTTACTGTCCACCACTATACATGTTACTGTCCACCACTAGACTATACATGTTACTGTCCACCACTATACATGTTAATGTCCACCACTAGACATGTTAATGTCCACCACTAGACTATACATGTTACTGTCCACCACTAGACATGTTACTGTCCACCACACATGTTACTGTCCACCACTATACATGTTAATGTCCACCACTAGACATGTTACTGTCCACCACTAGACTATACATGTTACTGTCCACCATGTTACATGTCCACCACTATACATGTTACTGTCCACCCTAGACTATACATGTTACTGTCCACCACTAGACTATACATGTTACTGACCACCACTAGACTATACATGTTACTGTCCACCACTAGACATGTTACTGTCCACCACTAGACTATACATGTTACTGTCCACCACTAGACTATACATGTTACTGTCCACCACTAGACTATACATGTTACTGTCCACACTAGACTAGACATGTTACTGTCCACCACTAGACATGTTACTGTCCACCACTAGACATGTTACTGTCCACCACTATACATGTTACTGTCCACCACTAGACATGTTACTGTCCACCACTAGACATGTTACTGTCCACCACTAAACATGTTACTGTCCACCACTAGACATGTTACTGTCCACCACTAGACATGTTACTGTCCACCACTAGACATGTTACTGTCCACCACTAGACATGTTACTGTCCACCACTAGACATGTTAATGTCCACCACTAGACATGTTACTGTCCACCGCTAAACATGTTACTGTCCACCACTAGACATGTTACTGTCCACCACTACTGTCCACATGTATACATGTCCACCACTATACATGTTATTGTCCACCACTAGACTATACATGTTACTGTCCACCACTATACATGTTAATGTCCACCACTAGACATGTTACTGTCCACCACTAGACATGTTACTGTCCACCATGTTAATGTCCACCATAGACATGTTACTGTCCACCACTAGACTATACATGTTACTGTCCACCACTAGACATGTTACTGTCCACCACTATACATGTTACTGTCCACCACTATACATGTTACTGTCCACCACTATACATGTTACTGTCCACCACTATACATGTTACTGTCCACCACTATACATGTTACTGTCCACCACTAGACTAGACATGTTACTGTCCACCACTATACATGTTACTGTCCACCACTATACATGTTACTGTCCACCACTAGACATGTTACTGTCCACCACTAGACATGTTACTGTCCACCACTAGACATGTTACTGTCCACCACTAGACATGTTACTGTCCACCACTATACATGTTACTGTCCACCACTAGACATGTTACTGTCCACCACTATGACATGTTACTGTCCACCACTATACATGTTACTGTCCACCACACATGTTAATGTCCACCACTAGACATGTTACTGTCCACCACTATACATGTTACTGTCCACCACTATACATGTTACTGTCCACCACCATGTTACTGTCCACCACTAGACATGTTACTGTCCACCACTAGACTATACATGTTACTGTCCACCACTAGACTATACATGTTACTGACCACCACTAGACTATACATGTTACTGTCCACCACTAGACTATACATGTTACTGTCCACCACTAGACTATACATGTTACTGTCCACCACTAGACTATACATGTTACTGTCCACCACTAGACTATACATGTTACTGTCCACCACTATACATGTTACTGTCCACCACTATACATGTTACTGTCCACCACTAGACTATACATGTTACTGTCCACCACTAGACTAGACATGTTACTGTCCACCACTAGACATGTTACTGTCCACCACTATACATGTTAATGTCCACCACTAGACATGTTACTGTCCACCACTAGACTATACATGTTAATGTCCACCACTAGACATGTTACTGTCCACCACTAGACATGTTACTGTCCACCACTAGACATGTTAATGTCCACCACTAGACATGTTACTGTCCACCACTATACATGTTACTGTCCACCACTAGACATGTATACATGTTAATGTCCACCACTAGACTATACATGTTACTGACCACCACTAGACTATACATGTCCACCACTAGACATGTTACTGTCCACCACTAGACATGTTACTGTCCACCACTAGACATGTTAATGTCCACCACTAGACATGTTACTGTCCACTAGACTATACATGTTAATGTCCACCACTATACATGTTACTGTCCACCACTAGACATGTTAATGTCCACCACTAGACATGTTAATGTCCACCACTAGACTATACATGTTAATGTCCACCACTAGACATGTTAATGTCCACCACTAGACATGTTACTGTCCACCACTATACATGTTACTGTCCACCACTAGACATGTTACTGTCCACACACTATACATGTTAATGTCCACCACTAGACATGTTACTGTCCACCACTATACATGTTAATGTCCACCACTAGACATGTTACTGTCCACCACTAGACATGTTACTGTCCACCACTAGACATGTTAATGTCCACCACTAGACATGTTACTGTCCACCACTATACATGTTACTGTCCACCACTAGACTATACATGTTACTGTCCACCACTAGACTATACATGTTACTGTCCACCACTAGACTATACATGTTAATGTCCACCACTAGACATGTTACTGTCCACCACTATACATGTTACTGTCCACCACTAGACATGTTAATGTCCACCACTAGACTATACATGTTACTGACCACCACTAGACTATACATGTTACTGTCCACCACTAGACTAGACATGTTACTGTCCACCACTATACATGTTACTGTCCACCACTAGACTAGACATGTTACTGTCCACCACTAGACATGTTACTGTCCACCACTATACATGTTACTGTCCACCACTAGACATGTTACTGTCCACCACTAGACATGTTACTGTCCACCACTAGACATGACATGTCCACCACTAGACTATACATGTTAATGTCCACCACTAGACATGTTACTGTCCACCACTAGACATGTTACTGTCCACCACTATACATGTTACTGTCCACCACTAGACTATACATGTTAATGTCCACCACTAGACATGTTACTGTCCACCACTATACATGTTACTGTCCACCACTAGACATGTTAATGTCCACCACACTATACATGTTACTGTCCACCACTAGACTATACATGTTACTGTCCACCACTAGACTAGACATGTTACTGTCCACCACTATACATGTTACTGTCCACCACTAGACTAGACATGTTACTGTCCACCACTAGACATGTTACTGTCCACCACTATACATGTTACTGTCCACCACTAGACATGTTACTGTCCACCACTAGACATGTTACTGTCCACCACTAGACATGTTACTGTCCACCACTATACATGTTAATGTCCACCACTAGACTAGACATGTTACTGTCCACCACTAGACTATACATGTTACTGTCCACCACTATACTATACATGTTACTGTCCACCACTAGACTATACATGTTACTGTCCACCACTATACATGTTACTGTCCACCTATACATGTTACTGTCCACCACTATACATGTTACTGTCCACCACTAGACTATACATGTTACTGTCCACCACTAGACTATACATGTTACTGTCCACCACTATACATGTTACTGTCCACCACTATACATGCTACTGTCCACCACTAGACATGTTACTGTCCACCACACATGTTACTGTCCACCACTATACATGTTACTGTCCACCACTAGACTATACATGTTACTGTCCACCACTAGACATGTTACTGTCCACCGCTAAACATGTTACTGTCCACCACTAGACTATACATGTTACTGTCCACCACTAGACATGTTACTGTCCACCACTATACATGTTAATGTCCACCACTAGACATGTTACTGTCCACCACTATACATGTTACTGTCCACCACTATACATGTTACTGTCCACCACTATACATGTTAATGTCCACCACTAGACATGTTACTGTCCACCACTATACATGTTACTGTCCACCACTATACATGTTACTGTCCACCACTAGACTATACATGTTACTGTCCACCACTATACATGTTACTGTCCACCACTATACATGTTACTGTCCACCACTATACATGTTACTGTCCACCACTAGACATGTTACTGTCCACCACTAGACATGTTACTGTCCACCACTAGACATGTTACTGTCCACCACTAGACTATACATGTTACTGTCCACCACTAGACATGTTACTGTCCACCGCTAAACATGTTACTGTCCACCACTAGACATGTTACTGTCCACCACTAGACATGTTACTGTCCACCGCTATACATGTTACTGTCCACCACTAGACATGTTACTGTCCACCACTAGACATGTTACTGTCCACCGCTAAACATGTTACTGTCCACCACTAGACATGTTAATGTCCACCACTAGACATGTTACTATCCACCGCTAAACATGTTACTGTCCACCACTAGACATGTTAATGTCCACCACTAGACATGTTAATGTCCACCACTAGACATGTTACTGTCCACCACTATACATGTTACTGTCCACCACTAGACTATACATGTTACTGTCCACCACTATACATGTTACTGTCCACCACTAGACATGTTACTGTCCACCACTATACATGTTACTGTCCACCACTATACATGTTACTGTCCACCACTATACATGTTACTGTCCACCACTAGACATGTTACTGTCCACCACTATACATGTTACTGTCCACCACTATACATGTTACTGTCCACCACTATACATGTTACTGTCCACCACTAGACTATACATGTTACTGTCCACCACTAGACATGTTACTGTCCACCACTATACATGTTACTGTCCACCACTATACATGTTACTGTCCACCACTAGACATGTTACTGTCCACCACTATACATGTTACTGTCCACCACTAGACATGTTACTGTCCACCACTATACATGTTACTGTCCACCACTATACATGTTACTGTCCACCACTATACATGTTACTGTCCACCACTAGACATGTTACTGTCCACCACTATACATGTTACTGTCCACCACTATACATGTTACTGTCCACCACTAGACTATACATGTTACTGTCCACCACTAGACTATACATGTTACTGTCCACCACTACATGTTACTGTCCACCACTATACATGTTACTGTCCACCACTAGACATGTTACTGTCCACCACTAGACATGTTACTGACCACCACTATACATGTTACTGTCCACCACTAGACTATACATGTTACTGTCCACCACTAGACATGTTACTGTCCACCGCTAAACATGTTACTGTCCACCACTAGACTATACATGTTACTGTCCACCACTAGACATGTTACTGTCCACCACTATACATGTTAATGTCCACCACTAGACATGTTACTGTCCACCACTATACATGTTACTGTCCACCACTATACATGTTACTGTCCACCACTATACATGTTAATGTCCACCACTAGACATGTTACTGTCCACCACTATACATGTTACTGTCCACCACTATACATGTTACTGTCCACCACTATACATGTTAATGTCCACCACTAGACATGTTAATGTCCACCACTAGACATGTTACTGTCCACCACTAGACTATACATGTTACTGTCCACCACTATACATGTTACTGTCCACCACTAGACATGTTACATGTCCACCACTATACATGTTACTGTCCACCACTAGACTATACATGTTACTGACCACCACTATACATGTTAATGTCCACCACTAGACATGTTAATGTCCACCACTATACATGTTATTGTCCACCACTATACATGTTACTGTCCACCACTATACATGTTACTGTCCACCACTAGACTATACATGTTACTGTCCACCACTATACATGTTACTGTCCACCACTATACATGTTACTGTCCACCACTAGACTATACATGTTACTGTCCACCCCTACACTATACATGTTACTGTCCACCACTAGACATGTTACTGTCCACCACTAGACTATACATGTTACTGTCCACCACTATACATGTTACTGTCCACCACTATACATGTTACTGTCCACCACTATACATGTTACTGTCCACCACTATACATGTTACTGTCCACCACTAGACTATACATGTTACTGTCCACCACTATACATGTTACTGTCCACCACTATACATGTTACTGTCCACCACTAGACTATACATGTTACTGTCCACCACTATACATGTTACTGTCCACCACTATACATGTTACTGTCCACCACTAGACATGTTACTGTCCACCACTATACATGTTACTGTCCACCACTATACATGTCCACCACTAGACATGTTACTGTCCACCACTATACATGTTACTGTCCACCACTATACATGTTACTGTCCACCACTATACATGTTACTGTCCACCACTATACATGTTACTGTCCACCACTATACATGTTACATTGTCCACCACTAGACATGTTAATGTCCACCACTAGACTATACATGTTACTGACCACCACTAGACTATACATGTTACTGTCCACCACTAGACTAGACATGTTACTGTCCACCACTATACATGTTACTGTCCACCACTAGACTAGACATGTTACTGTCCACCACTAGACATGTTACTGTCCACCACTATACATGTTACTGTCCACCACTAGACATGTTACTGTCCACCACTAGACATGTTACTGTTGTCCACCACTAGACATGTTACTGTCCACCACTATACATGTTACTGTCCACCACTAGACATGTTACTGTCCACCACTAGACTATACATGTTACTGTCCACCACTAGACTATACATGTTACTGTCCACCACTAGACTATACATGTTACTGTCCACCACTATACATGTTACTGTCCACCACTATACATGTTACTGTCCACCACTATACATGTTACTGTCCACCACTAGACTATACATGTTACTGTCCACCACTAGACTATACATGTTACTGTCCACCACTATACATGTTACTGTCCACCACTATACATGTTACTGTCCACCACTAGACATGTTACTGTCCACCACTATACATGTTACTGTCCACCACTACACTATACATGTTACTGTCCACCACTAGACTATACATGTTACTGTCCACCACTAGACATACATTGTCCACCGCTAAACATGTTACTGTCCACCACTAGACTATACATGTTACTGTCCACACTAGACATGTTAGTCCACCACTATACATGTTAATGTCCACCACTAGACATGTTACTGTCCACCACTATACATGTTACTGTCCACACTATACATGTTACTGTCCACCACTATACATGTTAATGTCCACCACTAGACATGTTACTGTCCACCACTATACTAGATGTTACTGTCCACCACTATACATGTTACTGTCCACTAGACACTAATGTCCACCACTAGACATGTTACTGTCCACCACTAGACTATACATACTGTCCACCACTATACATGTTACTGTCCACCACTAGATACAGTTACTGTCCACCACTATACATGTTACTGTCCACCACTATACATGTTACTGTCCACCACTATACATGTTACTGTCCACCACTAGACATGTTACTGTCCACCACTATACATGTTACTGTCCACCACTATACACTGTCCACCACTATACATGTTACTGTCCACCACTAGACTATACATGTTACTGTCCACCACTATACATGTTACTGTCCACCACTATACATGTTACTGTCCACCACTAGACTATACATGTTACTGTCCACCACTAGACATGTTACTGTCCACCACTAGACATGTTACTGTCCACCACTAGACTATACATGTTACTGTCCACCACTATACATGTTACTGTCCACCACTATACATGTTACTGTCCACCACTATACATGTTACTGTCCACCACTATACATGTTACTGTCCACCACTATACATGTTACTGTCCACCACTAGACTATACATGTTACTGTCCACCACTATACATGTTACTGTCCACCACTATACATGTTAATGTCCACCACTAGACATGTTACTGTCCACCACTATACATGTTACTGTCCACCACTAGTCCACCACTATACATGTTACTGTCCACCACTATACATGTTAATGTCCACCACTAGACATGTTAATGTCCACCACTATACATGTTACTGTCCACCACTATACATGTTACTGTCCACCACTAGACTATACATGTTACTGTCCACCACTATACATGTTACTGTCCACCACTATACATGTTACTGTCCACCACTATACATGTTAATGTCCACCACTAGACATGTTACTGTCCACTAGACACTGTCCAGACTATACATGTTACTGTCCACCACTATACATGTTACTGTCCACCACTAGACTATACATGTTACTGTCCACCACTATACATGTTACTGTCCACCACTAGACATGTTACTGTCCACCACTATACATGTTACTGTCCACCACTATACATGTTACTGTCCACCACTATACATGTTACTGTCCACCACTAGACTATACATGTTACTGTCCACCACTATACATGTTACTGTCCACCACTATACATGTTACTGTCCACCACTATACATGTTACTGTCCACCACTAGACATGTTACTGTCCACCACTATACATGTTACTGTCCACCACTATACATGTTACTGTCCACCACTATACATAAAGCATTGTCCACCACTATACATGTTACTGTCCACCACTATACATGTTACTGTCCACCACTATACATGTTACTGTCCACCACTATACATGTTACTGTCCACCACTAGACTATACATGTTACTGTCCACCACTATACATGTTACTGTCCACCACTATACATGTTACTGTCCACCACTAGACTATACATGTTACTGTCCACCACTATACATGTTACTGTCCACCACTAGACTATACATGTTACTGTCCACCACTATACATGTTACTGTCCACCACTATACATGTTACTGTCCACCACTAGACTATACATGTTACTGTCCACCACTATACATGTTACTGTCCACCACTAGACATGTTACTGTCCACCACTATACATGTTACTGTCCACCACTATACATGTTACTGTCCACCACTATACATGTTACTGTCCACCACTAGACTATACATGTTACTGTCCACCACTATACATGTTACTGTCCACCACTATACATGTTACTGTCCACCACACTGTCCACCATAGACATGTTACTGTCCACCACTATACATGTTACTGTCCACCACTATACATGTTACTGTCCACCACTAGACATGTTACTGTCCACCACTAGACATGTTATTGTCCACCACTAGACATGTTACTGTCCACCACTATACATGTTAATGTCCATACATGTTACTGTCCACCACTAGACATGTTACTGTCCACCACTATACATGTTACTGTCCACCACTATACATGTTACTGTCCACCACTATACATGTTACTGTCCACCACTATACATGTTACTGTCCACCACTAGACTATACATGTTACTGTCCACCACTAGACTATACATGTTACTGTCCACCACTATACATGTTACTGTCCACCACTATACATGTTACTGTCCACCACTATACATGTTACTGTCCACCACTAGACTATACATGTTACTGTCCACCACTATACATGTTACTGTCCACCACTATACATGTTACTGTCCACCACTAGACTATACATGTTACTGTCCACCACTAGACATGTTACTGTCCACCATAGACATGTTACTGTCCACCACTATACATGTTACTGTCCACCACTAGACTATACATGTTACTGTCCACCACTAGACATGTTACTGTCCACCACTAGACATGTTACTGTCCACTACTATACATGTTACTGTCCACCACTATACATGTTACTGTCCACCACTATACATGTTACTGTCCACCACTAGACTATACATGTTACTGTCCACCACTATACATGTTACTGTCCACCACTAGACTATACATGTTACTGTCCACCACTATACATGTTACTGTCCACCACTAGACTATACATGTTACTGTCCACCACTATACATGTTACTGTCCACCACTAGACTATACATGTTACTGTCCACCACTATACATGTTACTGCCCACCACTAGACTATACATGTTACTGTCCACCACTATACATGTTACTGTCCACCACTAGACTATACATGTTACTGCCCACCACTATACATGTTACTGTCCACCACTAGACTATACATGTTACTGTCCACTACTATACATGTTACTGTCCACCACTATACATGTTACTGTCCACCACTAGACTATACATGTTACTGTCCACCACTAGACTATACATGTTACTGTCCACCACTATACATGTTACTGTCCACCACTAGACTATACATGTTACTGTCCACCACTATACATGTTACTGTCCACCACTATACATGTTACTGTCCACCACTATACATGTTACTGTCCACCACTAGACTATACATGTTACTGTCCACCACTAGACATGTTACTGTCCACCACTAGACTATACATGTTACTGTCCACCACTATACATGTTACTGTCCACCACTAGACTATACATGTTACTGCCCACCACTATACATGTTACTGTCCACCACTAGACTATACATGTTACTGTCCACCACTATACATGTTACTGTCCACCACTATACATGTTACTGTCCACCACTAGACTATGTGTTACTGTCCACCACTAGACATGTTACTGTCCACCACTAGACTATACATGTTACTGTCCACCACTATACATGTTACTGCCCACCACTAGACCATACATGTTACTGCCCACCACTATACATGTTACTGCCCACCACTAGACCATACATGTTACTGCCCACCACTAGACCATACATGTTACTGTCCACCACTATACATGTTACTGTCCACCACTAGACATGTTACTGTCCACCACTAGACTATACATGTTACTGTCCACCACTATACATGTTACTGCAACCCCTATTACCAGTCCGAGTGAGATCTTTTAGTGACCAAAGAGAGTCAGACACCCGTTTAACCCCCCTACACCGGACACTGGGATATTTTTTTTAACCAGTGGAAAAGGTGCCTCCTGCTGTCCCTCCAACACCACTTTCAGCAGCATCTGGTCTCCCATCCAGGGACCAACCACGATTTACATACTTATGTAAATGTAATATTTCTGTTTTAATTTTGTCATTATGGGTATTGTGTGTAGATGGGTGATAAAAAGAATGTAATCCATTTTAAATTCAGTCTGTAACACAACAAAATGTGGAATAAATCAAGGAGCATGAATATTTTCTGAGGGCACTGTAGCTGTAAGCTAGTTGTTGATAGCAACTGGCTGACTAATTCAGTGCTAAAGTAACATTAGTAGGTGGTCGGGCTAACCTTAACAGGCTAGTAGGGCTAACGTTAGCAGGCTAGTAGGGCTAACCTTAGCAGGCTGGTAGGGCTAACCTTAACAGACTAGTAGGGCTAACATTAGCAGGCTAGTAGGGCTAACCTTAGCAGGCTGGTAGGGCTAACGTTAGCAGGCTAGTAGGGCTAACGTTAGCAGGCTAGTAGGGCTAACCTTAGCAGGCTGGTAGGGCTAACGTTAGCAGGCTAGTAGGGCTAACCTTAGCAGGCTGGTAGGGCTAACTTTAACAGACTAGTAGGGCTAACGTCCGCAGGCTAGTAGGGCTAACCTTTGCAGGCTGGTAGGGCTAACGTTAGCAGGCTAGTAGGGCTAACCTTTGCAGGCTGGTAGGGCTAACGTTAGCAGGCTAGTAGGGCTAACCTTAGCAGGCTGGTAGGGCTAACGTTAACAGGCTAGTAGGGCTAACCTTAGCAGGCTGGTAGGGCTAACTTTAACAGACTAGTAGGGCTAACCTTAGCAGGCTAGTAGGGCTAACCTTTGCAGGCTGGTAGGGCTAACGTTAGCAGGCTGGTAGGGCTAACGTTAGCAGGCTGGTAGGGCTAACGTTAACAGGCTAGTAGGGCTAACCTTAGCAGGCTGGTAGGGCTAACCTTAGCAGGCTAGTCGGGCTAACCTTAACAGGCTAGTAGGGCTAACCTTAGCAGGCTAGTCGGCTAACCTTAGCAGGCTAGTTTGCTAGAAACCTTACAAGTTGACTTCTTACAATACAATCACGGGTATTTGCTTGTCAGTTGGCTGAAAACGTAATTAAAACCAGTAATCATGAGTGCAAACGATTTGGTTGAATTTGAAGTTATACATTGTTATTCCAGTTGAAGGTTGAGCGCTAAGAACCTTGGCGTGATCCTGGACAACACCCTGTCGTTCTCAACTAACATCAAGGCGGTGGCCCGTTCCTGTAGGTTCATGCTTTACAACATCCGCAGAGTTCGACCCTGCTCACACAGGAAGCGGGCGCAGGTCCTAAATCCAGGCACTTGTCATCTCCCGTCTGGATTACTGCAACTCGCTGTTGGCTGGGCTCCCTGCCTGTGCCATTAAACCCCTACAACTCATCCAGAACGCCGCAGCCCGTCTGGTGTTCAACCTTCCCAAGTTCTCTCACGCCACCCCGCTCCTCCGCTCTCCACTGGCTTCCAGTTGAAGCTCGCATCCGCTACAAGACCATGGTGCTTGCCTAGGGAGCTGTGAGGGGGAACGGCACCTCAGTACCTCCAGGCTCTGATCAGGCCCTACACCCAAACAAGGGCACTGCGTTCATCCACCTCTGGCCTGCTCGACTCCCTACCACTGAGGAAGTACAGTCCCCGCTCAGCCCAGTCAAAACTGTTCGCTGCTCTGGCCCCCAATGGTGGAACAAACTCCCTCACGACGCCAGGACAGCGGAGTCAATCACCACCTTCCGAAGACACCTGAAACCCCCCTCTTTAAGGAATACCTAGGATAGGATAAGTAATCCTTCTCACCCCCTTTAAGATTTAGATGCACTATTGTAAAGTGATTGTTCTACTGGATGTCATAAGGTGAATGCACCAATTTGTAAGTCGCTCTGGATAAGAGCGTCTGCTAAATGACTTAAATGTAAATGTTACATTATAGTGAATAGGCTGGCCTGCTGGGTCCTCCATATTACATCACACTACTTCCGACATGACTTTGGCATTCTTCATAATTCTGATTTGGTTTTATGTAATAACTCCAAAAACAGAAACGTGAGGTGTGACTTTGCGTTGGGACTTTTCATTGTGTATACTATAGCCCTATATATATATATATATACTAATGCAAATCCATATGTTACATGTGGTTATGTTTACTCTACCTACCGTTTAACCCTTACCTTAACTTAATACACCTACCCTTTAACCCTTACCATAACTTAAATTAATACACCTACCCTTTAACCCTTACCTTAATTAACTTAAATGAATACACCTACCCTTTAACCCTTACCTTAATTTAAATGAATACACCTACCCTTTAACCCTTACCTTAACATTTACATTTACATTTTACATTTACTTAAATGAATACACCTACCCTTTAACCCTTACCTTAATTTAAATGAATACACCTACCCTTTAACCCTTTACCTTAACTTAAATGAATACACCTACCCTTTAACCCTTACCATAACTTAAATTAATACACCTACCCTTTAACCCTTAACTTAATTAACTTAAATTAATACACCTACCCTTTAACCCTTACCTTAATTAACTTAAATGAATACACCTACCCTTTAATCCTTACCTTAACTTAAATTAATACACCTACCCTTTAACCCTTACCTTAACTTAAATTAATACACCTACCATTTAACCCTTACCTTAAATTAATACACCTACCCTTTAACCCTTACCTTATATTAGTACACCTACCCTTTAACCCTTACCTTAACTTAATACACCTACCCTTTAACCCTTACCTTAACTTACATTAATACACCTACCCTTTAACCCTTACCTTAAATTAAATTAATACACCTACCCTTTAACCCTTACCTTCAATTAATACACCTACCCTTTAACCCTTACCTTCAATTAGTACACCTACCCTTTAACCCTTACCTTAACTTAAATTAATACACCTACCCTTTAACCCTTACCTTAAATTAATACACCTACCCTTTAACCCTTACCTTAACTTAATACACCTACCCTTTAACCCTTACCTTAAATTAATACACCAACCCTTTAACCCTTAACTTAAATTAATACACCTACCCTTTAACCCTTACCTTAACCATTCGGAATGAGTGCCTAAGCATAACTCTTAACTTAGAAACTTGACGTTTGGAGAAATGGAACGATGCAGGAGCAACAAAAACACTTCGAAAATTGACGTTTGGAGAACGTGGCTGAGCCTCTAATTCTCAAATGATGACTGTGAGCGCTTGTTGGTATGACAGTGAAAAAAAAACTGCTGTAAAAATAAAAACGGTTCTATATGAGCTGATGATGGTACCAGATTATTTTTCAGATCAAGTCATAAAGTTTTTTTTTTTTTAAATACTCCTGGTAAAACTCCTGGAATAGGCTGGCAAAAACATCACTATTGATTAAGTGATTCATTTATTAATTAATTGATTGATTGATGAATTTATTAATTGATTCATTCATTCATTAATTGATGGATTCATTAATTGATTAATTGATTGCTTAATTTATTCGTTAATTGATTGAATAATTGATTGATTGATTGCAGTGAATCATTTTTGGATTTAAAAAGGCCTAGGTAGTCTAGCCACCCGAAGTGTGAGGGGGTCTATTTAAGGTTCTGAGTCAATAGCTTCGGCTACAGAAACATGACGTCAAGCAGCCCATTGCGGTGAATTCACTTTAAATACACACTTTCTCCCGCCAGTAGCAATTAGCTTTAAATACACACTTTCTCCCGCCAGTAGCAATTAGCTTTAAATACACACTTTCTCCCGCCAGTAGCAATTAGCTTTAAATACACACTTTCTCCCGCCAGTAGCAATTAGCTTTAAATACACACTTTCTCCCCCCAGTAGCAATTAGCTTTAAATACACACTTTCTCCCCCCAGTAGCAATTAGCTTTAAATACACACTTTCTCCCGCCAGTAGCAATTAGCTTTAAATACACACTTTCTCCCCCCAGTAGCAATTAGCTTTAAATACACACTTTCTCCCGCCAGTAGCAATTAGCTTTAAATACACACTTTCTCCCGCCAGTAGCAATTAGCTTTAAATACACACTTTCTCCCCAGTAGCAATTAGCTTTAAATACACACTTTCTCCCGCCAGTAGCAATTAGCTTTAAATACACACTTTCTCCCGCCAGTAGCAATTAGCTTTAAATACACACTTTCTCCCGCCAGTAGCAATTAGCTTTAAATACACACTTTCTCCCGCCAGTAGCAATTAGCTTTTACCACGTGCAGTGATTTGTATTTTTTGCCTTTATGATAATAATGACGCCTGGTTTTGTCATAATGTTGTACGGTAGACGCACTGTACTGTTATGTTCGTATGAGAGGGTTCATCATTTTGGAGTGATACGTGATGAAGACGTACTGTTATGTTCGTATGAGAGGGTTCATCATTTTGGAGTGATACGTGATGAAGACGTACTGTTATGTTCGTATGAGAGGGTTCATCATTTTGGAGTGATACGTGATGAAGACGTACTGTACTGTTATGTTCGTATGAGAGGGTTCATCATTTTGGAGTGATACATGATGAAGACGCACTGTACTGTTATGTTCGTATGAGAGGGTTCATCATTTTGGAGTGATACGTGATGAAGACGCACTGTACTGTTATGTTCGTATGAGAGGGTTCATCATTTTGGGTGATACGTGATGAAGACGCACTGTACTGTTATGTTCGTATGAGAGGGTTCATCATTTTGGAGTGATACGTGATGAAGACGCACTGTTATGTTCGTATGAGAGGGTTCATCATTTTGGAGTGATACGTGATGAAGACGTACTGTTATGTTCGTATGAGAGGGTTCATCATTTTGGAGTGATACGTGATGAAGACGTACTGTACTGTTATGTTCGTATGAGAGGGTTCATCATTTTGGAGTGATACGTGATGAAGACGCACTGTTATGTTCGTATGAGAGGGTTCATCATTTTGGAGTGATACGTGATGAAGACGTACTGTTATGTTCGTATGAGAGGGTTCATCATTTTGGAGTGATACGTGATGAAGACGCACTGTACTGTTATGTTCGTATGAGAGGGTTCATCATTTTGGAGTGATACGTGATGAAGACGCACTGTACTGTTATGTTCGTATGAGAGGGTTCATCATTTTGGAGTGATACGTGATGAAGACGCACTGTACTGTTATGTTCGTATGAGGGTTCATCATTTTGGGTGATACGTGATGAAGACGTACTGTTATGTTCGTATGAGAGGGTTCATCATTTTGGAGTGATACGTGATGAAGACGTACTGTTCAAATCAAATCAAATCAAATCAAATTTATTTATATAGCCCTTCGTACATCAGCTGATATCTCAAAGTGCTGTACAGAAACCCAGCCTAAAACCCCAAACAGCAAACAATGCAGGTGTAAAAGCACGGTGGCTAGGAAAAACTACTGTTATGTTCGTATGAGAGGTTCATCATTTTGGGTGATACGTGATGAAGACGTACTGTACTGTTATGTTCGTATGAGAGGGTTCATCATTTTGGAGTGATACGTGATGAAGACGTACTGTTATGTTCGTATGAGAGGTTCATCATTTTGGGTGATACGTGATGAAGACGTACTGTACTGTTATGTTCGTATGAGAGGGTTCATCCTTTTGGAGTGATACGTGATGAAGACGTACTGTTATGTTCGTATGAGAGCGTTCATCATTTTGGAGTGATACGTGATGAAGACGTACTGTTATGTTCGTATGAGAGGGTTCATCATTTTTGGAGTGATACGTGATGAAGACGCACTGTACTGTTATGTTCGTATGAGAGGGTTCATCATTTTGGGTGATACGTGATGAAGACGCACTGTACTGTTATGTTCGTATGAGAGGGTTCATCATTTTGGAGTGATACGTGATGAAGACGCACTGTACTGTTATGTTCGTATGAGGGTTCATCATTTTGGAGTGATACGTGATGAAGACGTACTGTACTGTTATGTTCATATGAGAGGGTTCATCATTTTGGAGTGATACGTGATGAAGACGCACTGTACTGTTATGTTCGTATGAGAGGGTTCATCATTTTGGAGTGATACGTGATGAAGACGTACTGTACTGTTATGTTCGTATGAGGGTCATCATTTTGGAGTGATACGTGATGAAGACGTACTGTTATGTTCGTATGAGAGGGTTCATCATTTTGGAGTGATACGTGATGAAGACGTACTGTTATGTTCGTATGAGAGGGTTCATCATTTTGGAGTGATACGTGATGAAGACGTACTGTTATGTTCGTATGAGAGGGTTCATCATTTTGGAGTGATACGTGATGAAGACGTACTGTTATGTTCGTATGAGAGGGTTCATCATTTTGTAGTGATACGTGATGAAGACGCACTGTACTGTTATGTTCGTATGAGAGGGTTCATCATTTTGGAGTGATCGTGATGAAGACGCACTGTACTGTTATGTTCGTATGAGAGGGTTCATCATTTTGGAGTGATACGTGATGAAGACGCACTGTACTGTTATGTTCATATGAGAGGGTTCATCATTTTGGAGTGATACGTGATGAAGACGTACTGTTATGTTCGTATGAGGGTTCATCATTTTGGGTGATACGTGATGAAGACGCACTGTACTGTTATGTTCATATGAGAGGGTTCATCATTTTGGAGTGATACGTGATGAAGACGTACTGTTATGTTCGTATGAGAGGGTTCATCATTTTGGAGTGATACGTGATGAAGACGTACTGTTATGTTCGTATGAGAGGGTTCATCATTTTGTAGTGATACGTGATGAAGACGCACTGTACTGTTATGTTCGTATGAGAGGTTCATCATTTTGGAGTGATACGTGATGAAGACGTACTGTTATGTTCGTATGAGAAGGTTCATCATTTTGGAGTGATACGTGATGAAGACGCACTGTACTGTTATGTTCATATGAGAGGGTTCATCATTTTGGAGTGATACGTGATGAAGACGCACTGTACTGTTATGTTCGTATGAGAGGGTTCATCATTTTGGAGTGATACGTGATGAAGACGTACTGTACTGTTATGTTCGTATGAGAGGGGTCATCATTTTGGAGTGATACGTGATGCAGACGTACTGTTATGTTCGTATGAGGGTCATCATTTTGGAGTGATACGTGATGAAGGCACTGTACTGTTATGTTCGTATGAGAGGTTCATCATTTTGGGTGATACGTGATGAAGACGCACTGTTATGTTCGTATGAGAGGGTTCATCATTTTGGGTGATACGTGATGAAGACGTACTGTTATGTTCGTGTGAGAAGGTTCATCATTTTGGGTGATACATGTTGAAGACGTACTGTACTGTTATGTTTGTATGAGAGGGTTCATCATTTTGGAGTGATACGTGATGAAGACGCACTGTTATGTTCGTATGAGAGGGTTCATCATTTTGGAGTGATACGTGATGAAGACGCACTGTACTGTTATGTTCGTATGAGAGGGTTCATCATTTTGGGTGATACGTGATGAAGACGTACTGTTATGTTCGTATGAGAGGGTTCATCATTTTGGAGTGATACGTGATGAAGACGTACTGTTATGTTCGTATGAGAGGGTTCATCATTTTGGAGTGATACGTGATGAAGACGCACTGTTATGTTCGTATGAGAGGGTTCATCATTTTGGAGTGTGATACGTGATGAAGACGCACTGTACTGTTATGTTCGTATGAGAGGGTTCATCATTTTGGAGTGATACGTGATGAAGACGTACTGTACTGTTATGTTCGTATGAGAGGGTTCATCATTTTGGAGTGATACGTGATGAAGACGTACTGTTATGTTCGTATGAGATGGTTCATCATTTTGGAGTGATACGTGATGAAGACGTACTGTTATGTTCGTATGAGAGGGTTCATCATTTTGGAGTGATACGTGATGAAGACGTACTGTTATGTTCGTATGAGAGGGTTCATCATTTTGGAGTGATGAAGACGTACTGTACTGTTATGTTCGTATGAGAGGGTTCATCATTTTGGAGTGATACGTGATGAAGACGTACTGTACTGTTATGTTCGTATGAGAGGGTTCATCATTTTGGAGTGATACGTGATGAAGACGTACTGTACTGATATGTTCGTATGAGAGGGTTCATCATTTTGGAGTGATACGTGATGAAGACGTACTGTTATGTTCGTATGAGAGGGTTCATCATTTTGGAGTGATACGTGATGAAGGCGTACTGTTATGTTCGTATGAGAGGGTTCATCATTTTGGAGTGATACGTGATGAAGACGTACTGTTATGTTCGTATGAGAGGTTCATCATTTTGTAGTGATACGTGATGAAGACGCACTGTACTGTTATGTTCGTATGAGAGGGTTCATCATTTTGGAGTGATACGTGATGAAGACGCACTGTACTGTTATGTTCGTATGAGAGGGTTCATCATTTTGGAGTGATACGTGATGAAGACGCACTGTACTGTTATGTTCGTATGAGAGGGTTCATCATTTTGGAGTGATACGTGATGAAGACGCACTGTACTGTTATGTTCATATGAGAGGGTTCATCATTTTGGAGTGATACGTGATGAAGACGCACTGTTATGTTCGTATGAGAGGGTTCATCATTTTGGAGTGATACGTGATGAAGACGTACTGTTATGTTCGTATGAGAGGGTTCATCATTTTGGAGTGATACGTGATGAAGACGCACTGTACTGTTATGTTCGTATGAGAGGGTTCATCATTTTGGAGTGATACGTGATGAAAGACGTACTGTTATGTTCGTATGAGAAGGTTCATCATTTTGGAGTGATACGTGATGAAGACGCACTGTACTGTTATGTTCATATGAGAGGGTTCATCATTTTGGAGTGATACGTGATGAAGACGCACTGTACTGTTATGTTCGTATGAGAGGGTTCATCATTTTGGAGTGATACGTGATGAAGACGTACTGTACTGTTATGTTCGTATGAGAGGGTCATCATTTTGGAGTGATACGTGATGAAGAGACGTACTGTTATGTTCGTATGAGGGGTCATCATTTTGGAGTGATACGTGATGAAGACGCACTGTACTGTTATGTTCGTATGAGAGGGTTCATCATTTTGGAGTGATACGTGATGAAGACGCACTGTTATGTTCGTATGAGAGGGTTCATCATTTTGGAGTGATACGTGATGAAGACGTACTGTTATGTTCGTATGAGAGGTTCATCATTTTGGAGTGATACTTGATGAAGACGCACTGTACTGTTATGTTCGTATGAGAGGGTTCATCATTTTGGAGTGATACGTGATGAAGACGCACTGTACTGTTATGTTCGTGTGAGAAGGGTTCATCATTTTGGAGTGATACGTGATGAAGACGACGTACTGTTATGTTCGTATGAGAGGGTTCATCATTTTGGAGTGATACGTGATGAAAGCACGTACTGTTATGTTCGTATGAGAGGGTTCATCATTTTGGAGTGATACGTGATGAAGACGCACTGTACTGTTATGTTCGTATGAGAGGGTTCATCATTTTGGAGTGATACGTGATGAAGACGCACTGTACTGTTATGTTCGTATGAGAGGGTTCATCATTTTGGAGTGATACGTGATGAAGACGCACTGTACTGTTATGTTCATATGAGAGGGTTCATCATTTTGGAGTGATACGTGATGAAGACGTACTGTTATGTTCGTATGAGAGGGTTCATCATTTTGGAGTGATACGTGATGAAGACGTACTGTTATGTTCGTATGAGAAGGTTCATCATTTTGGAGTGATACGTGATGAAGACGCTGTACTGTTATGTTCGTATGAGAGGGTTCATCATTTTGGAGTGATACGTGATGAAGACGCACTGTACTGTTATGTTCGTATGAGAGGGTTCATCATTTTGGAGTGATACGTGATGAAGACGCACTGTACTGTTATGTTCGTATGAGAGGGTTCATCATTTTGGAGTGATACTTGATGAAGACGCACTGTACTGTTATGTTCATATGAGAGGGTTCATCATTTTGGAGTGATACGTGATGAAGACGCACTGTACTGTTATGTTCATATGAGAGGGTTCATCATTTTGGAGTGATACGTGATGAAGACGCACTGTACTGAGAGGGTTCATTTTGTTACGTGATGAGACGTACTGTTATGTTCGTATGAGAGGGTTCATCATTTTGGAGTGATACGTGATGAAGACGTACTGTTATGTTCGTATGAGAGGGTTCATCATTTTGGAGTGATACGTGATGAAGGCGCACTGTACTGTTATGTTCGTATGAGAGGGTTCATCATTTTGGAGTGATACGTGATGAAGACGCACTGTACTGTTATGTTCGTATGAGAGGGTTCATCATTTTGGAGTGATACGTGATGAAGACGTACTGTACTGTTATGTTCGTATGAGAGGGTTCATCATTTTGGGTGATACGTGATGAAGACGTCCTGTTATGTTCGTATGAGAGGGTTCATCATTTTGGAGTGATACGTGATGAAGACGTACTGTACTGTTATGTTCGTATGAGAGGGTTCATCATTTTGGAGTGATACGTGATGAAGACGACTGTACTGTTATGTTCGTATGAGAGGGTTCATCATTTTGGAGTGATACGTGATGAAGACGCACTGTACTGTTATGTTCGTATGAGAGGGTTCATCATTTTGGAGTGATACGTGATGAAGACGACTGTACTGTTATGTTCGTATGAGAGGGTTCATCATTTTGGAGTGATACGTGATGAAGACGCACTGTACTGTTATGTTCGTATGAGAGGGTTCATCATTTTGGAGTGATACGTGATGAAGACGCACTGTACTGTTATGTTCGTATGAGAGGGTTCATCATTTTGGAGTGATACGTGATGAAGACGCACTGTACTGTTATGTTCGTATGAGAGGGTTCATCATTTTGGAGTGATACGTGATGAAGACGTACTGTTATGTTCGTATGAGAGGGTTCATCATTTTGGAGTGATACGTGATGAAGACGCACTGTACTGTTATGTTCGTATGAGAGGGTTCATCATTTTGGAGTGATACGTGATGAAGACGCACTGTACTGTTATGTTCGTATGAGAGGGTTCATCATTTTGGAGTGATACGTGATGAAGACGCACTGTACTGTTATGTTCGTATGAGAGGGTTCATCATTTTGAGTGATACGTGATGAAGACGTACTGTTATGTTGATGAGAGGGTTCATCATTTTGGAGTGATACGTGATGAAGACGTACTGTACTGTTATGTTCGTATGAGAGGGTTCATCATTTTGGAGTGATACGTGATGAAGACGTACTGTACTGTTATGTTCGTATGAGAGGGTTCATCATTTTGGAGTGATACGTGATGAAGACGACTGTACTGTTATGTTCGTATGAGAGGGTTCATCATTTTGGAGTGATACGTGATGAAGACGTACTGTACTGTTATGTTCGTATGAGAGGGTTCATCATTTTGGAGTGATACGTGATGAAGCACTGTACTGTTATGTTCGTATGAGAGGGTTCATCATTTTGGAGTGATACGTGATGAAGACGCACTGTACTGTTATGTTCGTATGAGAGGGTTCATCATTTTTGGAGTGATACGTGATGACGCACTGTACTGTTATGTTCGTATGAGAGGGTTCATCATTTTGGAGTGATACGTGATGAAGACGCACTGTACTGTTATGTTCATATGAGAGGGTTCATCATTTTGGAGTGATACGTGATGAAGACGCTGTACTGTTATGTTCGTATGAGAGGGTTCATCATTTTGGAGTGATACGTGATGAAGACGCACTGTACTGTTATGTTCGTATGAGAGGGTTCATCATTTTGGAGTGATACGTGATGAAGACTGTACTGTTATGTTCGTATGAGAGGGTTCATCATTTTGGAGTGATACGTGATGAAGACGTACTGTTATGTTCGTATGAGAGGGTTCATCATTTTGGAGTGATACGTGATGAAGACGCACTGTACTGTTATGTTCGTATGAGAGGGTTCATCATTTTGGAGTGATACGTGATGAAGACGCACTGTACTGTTATGTTCGTATGAGAGGGTTCATCATTTTGGAGTGATACGTGATGAAGACGCACTGTACTGTTATGTTCGTATGAGAGGGTTCATCATTTTGGGTGATACGTGATGAAGACGTACTGTTATGTTCGTATGAGAGGGTTCATCATTTTGGAGTGATACGTGATGAAGACGCACTGTACTGTTATGTTCGTATGAGAGGGTTCATCATTTTGGAGTGATACGTGATGAAGACGCACTGTACTGTGATGTTCGTATGAGAGGGTTCATCATTTTGGAGTGATACGTGATGAAGACGCACTGTACTGTTATGTTCGTATGAGAGGGTTCATCATTTTGGAGTGATACGTGATGAAGACGCACTGTTATGTTCGTATGAGAGGGTTCATCATTTTGGAGTGATACGTGATGAAGACGCACTGTACTGTTATGTTCGTATGAGAGGGTTCATCATTTTGGAGTGATACGTGATGAAGACGTACTGTTATGTTCGTATGAGAGGGTTCATCATTTTGGAGTGATACGTGATGAAGACGTACTGTACTGTTATGTTGTATGAGAGGGTTCATCATTTTGGGTGATACGTGATGAAGACGCACTGTACTGTTATGTTCGTATGAGAGGGTTCATCATTTTGGAGTGATACGTGATGAAGACGCACTGTACTGTTATGTTCGTATGAGAGGGTTCATCATTTTGGAGTGATACGTGATGAAGACGCACTGTACTGTTATGTTCGTATGAGAGGGTTCATCATTTTGGAGTGATACGTGATGAAGACGCACTGTACTGTTATGTTCGTATGAGAGGGTTCATCATTTTGGAGTGATACGTGATGAAGACGCACTGTACTGTTATGTTCGTATGAGAGGGTTCATCATTTTGGAGTGATACGTGATGAAGACGTACTGTTATGTTCGTATGAGAGGGTTCATCATTTTGGAGTGATACGTGATGAAGACGTACTGTTATGTTCGTATGAGAGGGTTCATCATTTTGGAGTGATACGTGATGAAGACGTACTGTACTGTTATGTTCGTATGAGAGGGTTCATCATTTTGGAGTGATACGTGATGAAGACGCACTGTACTGTTATGTTCGTATGAGAGGGTTCATCATTTTGGAGTGATACGTGATGAAGACGCACTGTACTGTTATGTTCGTATGAGAGGGTTCATCATTTTGGAGTGATACGTGATGAAGACGCACTGTACTGTTATGTTCGTATGAGAGGGTTCATCATTTTGGAGTGATACGTGATGAAGACGCACTGTACTGTTATGTTCGTATGAGAGGGTTCATCATTTTGGGTGATACGTGATGAAGACGTACTGTTATGTTCGTATGAGAGGGTTCATCATTTTGGAGTGATACGTGATGAAGACGTACTGTACTGTTATGTTCGTATGAGAGGGTTCATCATTTTGGAGTGATACGTGATACGCACTGTACTGTTATGTTCGTATGAGAGGGTTCATCATTTTGGGTGATACGTGATGAAGACGTACTGTTATGTTCGTATGAGAGGGTTCATCATTTTGGAGTGATACGTGATGAAGACGCACTGTACTGTTATGTTCGTATGAGAGGGTTCATCATTTTGGAGTGATACGTGATGAAGACGCACTGTACTGTTATGTTCGTATGAGAGGGTTCATCATTTTGGAGTGATACGTGATGAAGACGCACTGTACTGTTATGTTCGTATGAGAGGGTTCATCATTTTGGGTGATACGTGATGAAGACGCACTGTACTGTTATGTTCGTATGAGAGGGTTCATCATTTTGGAGTGATACGTGATGAAACGCACTGTACTGTTATGTTCGTATGAGAGGGTTCATCATTTTGGAGTGATACGTGATGAAGACGCACTGTACTGTTATGTTCGTATGAGAGGGTTCATCATTTTGGAGTGATACGTGATGAAGACGACGTACTGTTATGTTCGTATGAGAGGGTTCATCATTTTGGAGTGATACGTGATGAAGACGTACTGTACTGTTATGTTCGTATGAGAGGGTTCATCATTTTGGAGTGATACGTGATGAAGACGTACTGTACTGTTATGTTCGTATGAGAGGGTTCATCATTTTGGAGTGATTTTGATGAAGACGTACTGTTATGTTCGTATGAGAGGGTTCATCATTTTGGAGTGATACGTGATGAAGACGTACTGTTATGTTCGTATGAGAGGGTTCATCATTTTGGGTGATACGTGATGAAGACGCACTGTACTGTTATGTTCGTATGAGAGGGTTCATCATTTTGGAGTGATACGTGATGAAGACGTACTGTACTGTTATGTTCGTATGAGAGGGTTCATCATTTTGGAGTGATACGTGATGAAGACGTACTGTACTGTTATGTTCGTATGAGAGGGTTCATCATTTTGGAGTGATACGTGATGAAGACGCACTGTACTGTTATGTTCGTATGAGAGGGTTCATCATTTTGGAGTGATACGTGATGAAGACGCACTGTACTGTTATGTTCGTATGAGAGGGTTCATCATTTTGGAGTGATACGTGATGAAAGACTGTACTGTTATGTTCGTATGAGAGGGTTCATCATTTTGGAGTGATACGTGATGAAGACGCACTGTACTGTTATGTTCGTATGAGAGGGTTCATCATTTTGGAGTGATACGTGATGAAGACGCACTGTACTGTTATGTTCGTATGAGAGGGTTCATCATTTTGGAGTGATACGTGATGAAGACGTACTGTTATGTTCGTATGAGAGGGTTCATCATTTTGGAGTGATACGTGATGAAGACGCACTGTACTGTTATGTTCGTATGAGAGGGTTCATCATTTTGGAGTGATACGTGATGAAGACGCACTGTACTGTTATGTTCGTATGAGAGGGTTCATCATTTTGGAGTGATACGTGATGAAGACGCACTGTACTGTTATGTTCGTATGAGAGGGTTCATCATTTTGGAGTGATACGTGATGAAGACGCACTGTTATGTTCGTATGAGAGGGTTCATCATTTTGGAGTGATACGTGATGAAGACGTACTGTACTGTTATGTTCGTATGAGAGGGTTCATCATTTTGGAGTGATACGTGATGAAGACGTACTGTACTGTTATGTTCGTATGAGAGGGTTCATCATTTTGGAGTGATACGTGATGAAGACGCACTGTACTGTTATGTTCGTATGAGAGGGTTCATCATTTTGGAGTGATACGTGATGAAGACGTACTGTACTGTTATGTTCGTATGAGAGGGTTCATCATTTTGGAGTGATACGTGATGAAGACGCACTGTACTGTTATGTTCGTATGAGAGGGTTCATCATTTTGGAGTGATACGTGATGAAGACGCACTGTACTGTTATGTTCGTATGAGAGGGTTCATCATTTTGGAGTGATACGTGATGAAGACGCACTGTACTGTTATGTTCGTATGAGAGGGTTCATCATTTTGGAGTGATACGTGATGAAGACGTACTGTACTGTTATGTTCGTATGAGAGGGTTCATCATTTTGGAGTGATACGTGATGAAGACGCACTGTACTGTTATGTTCGTATGAGAGGGTTCATCATTTTGGAGTGATACGTGATGAAGACGCACTGTACTGTTATGTTCATATGAGAGGGTTCATCATTTTGGAGTGATACGTGATGAAGACGCACTGTACTGTTATGTTCGTATGAGAGGGTTCATCATTTTGGAGTGATACGTGATGAAGACGTACTGTTATGTTCGTATGAGAGGGTTCATCATTTTGGAGTGATACGTGATGAAACGCACTGTACTGTTATGTTCGTATGAGAGGGTTCATCATTTTGGAGTGATACGTGATGAAGACGCACTGTACTGTTATGTTCGTATGAGAGGGTTCATCATTTTGGAGTGATACGTGATGAAAGCACTGTACTGTTATGTTCGTATGAGAGGGTTCATCATTTTGGAGTGATACGTGATGAAGACGTACTGTTATGTTCGTATGAGAGGGTTCATCATTTTGGAGTGATACGTGATGAAGACGCACTGTACTGTTATGTTCGTATGAGAGGGTTCATCATTTTGGAGTGATACGTGATGAAGACGTACTGTACTGTTATGTTCGTATGAGAGGGTTCATCATTTTGGAGTGATACGTGATGAAGACGCACTGTACTGTTATGTTCGTATGAGAGGGTTCATCATTTTGGAGTGATACGTGATGAAGACGCACTGTACTGTTATGTTCGTATGAGAGGGTTCATCATTTTGGAGTGATACGTGATGAAGACGCGTACTGTACTGTTATGTTCGTATGAGAGGGTTCATCATTTTGGAGTGATACGTGATGAAGACGTACTGTTATGTTCGTATGAGAGGGTTCATCATTTTGGAGTGATACGTGATGAAGACGCACTGTACTGTTGTTATGTTCGTATGAGAGGGTTCATCATTTTGGAGTGATACGTGATGAAGACGCACTGTACTGTTATGTTCGTATGAGAGGGTTCATCATTTTGGAGTGATACGTGATGAAGACGCACTACTGTTATGTTCGTATGAGAGGGTTCATCATTTTGGAGTGATACGTGATGAAGACGCACTGTACTGTTATGTTCGTATGAGAGGGTTCATCATTTTGGAGTGATACGTGATGAAGACGCACTGTACTGTTATGTTCGTATGAGAGGGTTCATCATTTTGGAGTGATACGTGATGAAGACGCACTGTACTGTTATGTTCGTATGAGAGGGTTCATCATTTTGGGTGATACGTGATGAAGACGCACTGTACTGTTATGTTCGTATGAGAGGGTTCATCATTTTGGAGTGATACGTGATGAAGACGTACTGTTATGTTCGTATGAGAGGGTTCATCATTTTGGAGTGATACGTGATGAAGACGCACTGTACTGTTATGTTCGTATGAGAGGGTTCATCATTTTGGAGTGATACGTGATGAAGACGCACTGTACTGTTATGTTCGTATGAGAGGGTTCATCATTTTGGAGTGATACGTGATGAAGACGCACTGTACTGTTATGTTCGTATGAGAGGGTTCATCATTTTGGAGTGATACGTGATGAAGACGCACTGTACTGTTATGTTCGTATGAGAGGGTTCATCATTTTGGAGTGATACGTGATGAAGACGCACTGTACTGTTATGTTCGTATGAGAGGGTTCATCATTTTGGAGTGATACGTGATGAAGACGACTGTACTGTTATGTTCGTATGAGAGGGTTCATCATTTTGGAGTGATACGTGATGAAACGTACTGTACTGTTATGTTCGTATGAGAGGGTTCATCATTTTGGGTGATACGTGATGAAGACGTACTGTACTGTTATGTTCGTATGAGAGGGTTCATCATTTTGGAGTGATACGTGATGAAAGACTGTACTGTTATGTTCGTATGAGAGGGTTCATCATTTTGGAGTGATACGTGATGAAGACGTACTGTACTGTTATGTTCGTATGAGAGGGTTCATCATTTTGGAGTGATACGTGATGAAGACGCACTGTACTGTTATGTTCGTATGAGAGGGTTCATCATTTTGGAGTGATACGTGATGAAGACGCACTGTACTGTTATGTTCGTATGAGAGGGTTCATCATTTTGGAGTGATACGTGATGAAGACGCACTGTACTGTTATGTTCGTATGAGAGGGTTCATCATTTTGGAGTGATACGTGATGAAGAGACGTACTGTTATGTTCGTATGAGAGGGTTCATCATTTTGGGTGATACGTGATGAAGACGCACTGTACTGTTATGTTCGTATGAGAGGGTTCATCATTTTGGAGTGATACGTGATGAAGACGCACTGTACTGTTATGTTCGTATGAGAGGGTTCATCATTTTGGAGTGATACGTGATGAAGACGCACTGTACTGTTATGTTCGTATGAGAGGGTTCATCATTTTGGAGTGATACGTGATGAAGACGTACTGTTATGTTCGTATGAGAGGGTTCATCATTTTGGAGTGATACGTGATGAAGACGTACTGTTATGTTCGTATGAGAGGGTTCATCATTTTGGAGTGATACGTGATGAAGACGCACTGTACTGTTATGTTCGTATGAGAGGGTTCATCATTTTGGAGTGATACGTGATGAAGACGTACTGTTATGTTCGTATGAGAGGGTTCATCATTTTGGAGTGATACGTGATGAAGACGCACTGTACTGTTATGTTCGTATGAGAGGGTTCATCATTTTGGAGTGATACGTGATGAAACGACTGTACTGTTATGTTCGTATGAGAGGGTTCATCATTTTGGAGTGATACGTGATGAAGACGTACTGTTATGTTCGTATGAGAGGGTTCATCATTTTGTTACGTGATATGACTGTTATGTTCGTATGAGAGGGTTCATCATTTTGGAGTGATACGTGATGAAGACGTACTGTTATGTTCGTATGAGAGGGTTCATCATTTTGTGATACGTGATACTGTTATGTTCGTATGAGAGGGTTCATCATTTTGGAGTGATACTTGATGAAGACGCACTGTACTGTTATGTTCGTATGAGAGGGTTCATCATTTTGGAGTGATACGTGATGAACGACTGTACTGTTATGTTCGTATGAGAGGGTTCATCATTTTGGAGTGATACGTGATGAAGACGCACTGTACTGTTATGTTCGTATGAGAGGGTTCATCATTTTGGAGTGATACGTGATGAAGACGCACTGTACTGTTATGTTCGTATGAGAGGGTTCATCATTTTGGAGTGATACGTGATGAAGACGCACTGTACTGTTATGTTCGTATGAGAGGGTTCATCATTTTGGAGTGATACGTGATGAAGACGCACTGTACTGTTATGTTCGTATGAGAGGGTTCATCATTTTGGAGTGATACGTGATGAAGACGCACTGTACTGTTATGTTCGTATGAGAGGGTTCATCATTTTGGAGTGATACGTGATGAAGACTGTACTGTTATGTTCGTATGAGAGGGTTCATCATTTTGGAGTGATACGTGATGAAGACGCACTGTACTGTTATGTTCGTATGAGAGGGTTCATCATTTTGGAGTGATACGTGATGAAGACGTACTGTACTGTTATGTTCGTATGAGAGGGTTCATCATTTTGGAGTGATACGTGATGAAGACGTACTGTACTGTTATGTTCGTATGAGAGGGTTCATCATTTTGGAGTGATACGTGATGAAGACGTACTGTTATGTTCGTATGAGAGGGTTCATCATTTTGGAGTGATACGTGATGAAGACGCACTGTACTGTTATGTTCGTATGAGAGGGTTCATCATTTTGGAGTGATACGTGATGAAAGACTGTACTGTTACGTATGAGAGGGTTCATCATTTTGGAGTGATACGTGATGAAGACGTACTGTACTGTTATGTTCGTATGAGAGGGTTCATCATTTTGGAGTGATACGTGATGAAGACGTACTGTTATGTTCGTATGAGAGGGTTCATCATTTTGGGTGATACGTGATGAAGACGCACTGTACTGTTATGTTCGTATGAGAGGGTTCATCATTTTGGGTGATACGTGATGAAGACGCACTGTACTGTTATGTTCGTATGAGAGGGTTCATCATTTTGGAGTGATACGTGATGAAGACGCACTGTACTGTTATGTTCGTATGAGAGGGTTCATCATTTTGGAGTGATACGTGATGAAGACGCACTGTACTGTTATGTTCGTATGAGAGGGTTCATCATTTTGGAGTGATACGTGATGAAGACGTACTGTTATGTTCGTATGAGAGGGTTCATCATTTTGGAGTGATACGTGATGAAGACGCACTGTACTGTTATGTTCGTATGAGAGGGTTCATCATTTTGTGATACGTGATGAAGCACGTACTGTTATGTTCGTATGAGAGGGTTCATCATTTTGGGTGATACGTGATGAAGACGCACTGTACTGTTATGTTCGTATGAGAGGGTTCATCATTTTTGGTGTGACGTACTGTTATGTTGTATGAGAGGGTTCATCATTTTGGAGTGATACGTGATGAAGACGTACTGTTATGTTCGTATGAGAGGGTTCATCATTTTGGAGTGATACGTGATGAAGACTGTACTGTTATGTTCGTATGAGAGGGTTCATCATTTTGGAGTGATACGTGATGAAGACGCACTGTACTGTTATGTTCGTATGAGAGGGTTCATCATTTTGGAGTGATACGTGATGAAGACGCACTGTACTGTTATGTTCGTATGAGAGGGTTCATCATTTTGGAGTGATACGTGATGAAGACGCACTGTACTGTTATGTTCGTATGAGAGGGTTCATCATTTTGGAGTGATACGTGATGAAGACGCACTGTACTGTTATGTTCGTATGAGAGGGTTCATCATTTTGGAGTGATACGTGATGAAGACGTACTGTACTGTTATGTTCGTATGAGAGGGTTCATCATTTTGGAGTGATACGTGATGAAGACGACGTACTGTTATGTTCGTATGAGAGGGTTCATCATTTTGTGATACGTGATGAACGACTGTACTGTTATGTTCGTATGAGAGGGTTCATCATTTTGGAGTGATACGTGATGAAGACGTACTGTACTGTTATGTTCGTATGAGAGGTTCATCATTTTGGAGTGATACGTGATGAAGACGCACTGTACTGTTATGTTCGTATGAGAGGGTTCATCATTTTGGAGTGATACGTGATGAAGACGCACTGTACTGTTATGTTCGTATGAGAGGGTTCATCATTTTGGAGTGATACGTGATGAAGACGCACGTACTGTTATGTTCGTATGAGAGGGTTCATCATTTTGGAGTGATACGTGATGAAGACGCACTGTACTGTTATGTTCGTATGAGAGGGTTCATCATTTTGGAGTGATACGTGATGAAGACTGTACTGTTATGTTCGTATGAGAGGGTTCATCATTTTGGAGTGATACGTGATGAAGACGCACTGTACTGTTATGTTCGTATGAGAGGGTTCATCATTTTGGAGTGATACGTGATGAAGACGTACTGTACTGTTATGTTCGTATGAGAGGGTTCATCATTTTGGAGTGATACGTGATGAAGACGTACTGTACTGTTATGTTCGTATGAGAGGGTTCATCATTTTGGAGTGATACGTGATGAAGACGCAACTGTTATGTTCGTATGAGAGGGTTCATCATTTTGGAGTGATACTGTACTGTTATGTTCGTATGAGAGGGTTCATCATTTTGGAGTGATACGTGATGAAGACGCACTGTACTGTTATGTTCGTATGAGAGGGTTCATCATTTTGGAGTGATACGTGATGAAGACGTACTGTACTGTTATGTTCGTATGAGAGGGTTCATCATTTTGGAGTGATACGTGATGAAGACGCACTGTTATGTTCGTATGAGAGGGTTCATCATTTTGGAGTGATACGTGATGAAGACGTACTGTACTGTTATGTTCGTATGAGAGGGTTCATCATTTTGGAGTGATACGTGATGAAGACGCACTGTACTGTTATGTTCGTATGAGAGGGTTCATCATTTTGGAGTGATACGTGATGAAGACTGTACTGTTATGTTCGTATGAGAGGGTTCATCATTTTGTGATACGTGATGAAGACGCACTGTACTGTTATGTTCGTATGAGAGGGTTCATCATTTTGGAGTGATACGTGATGAAGACGCTGTACTGTTATGTTCGTATGAGAGGGTTCATCATTTTGGAGTGATACGTGATGAAGACGCACTGTACTGTTATGTTCGTATGAGAGGGTTCATCATTTTGGAGTGATACGTGATGAAGACGTACTGTACTGTTATGTTAATATGAGAGGGTTCATCATTTTGGAGTGATACGTGATGAAGACGTACTGTTATGTTCGTATGAGAGGGTTCATCATTTTTTTGATGAGACGTACTGTTATGTTCGTATGAGAGGGTTCATCATTTTGGAGTGATGCGTGATGAAGACGCACTGTACTGTTATGTTCGTATGAGAGGGTTCATCATTTTGTGACGTGATGACGTACTGTTATGTGATGAGAGGGTTCATCATTTTGGAGTGATACTGTACTGTTATGTTCGTATGAGAGGGTTCATCATTTTGGAGTGATACGTGATGAAGACGTACTGTTATGTTCGTATGAGAGGGTTCATCATTTTGGAGTGATACGTGATGAAGACGCACTGTACTGTTATGTTCGTATGAGAGGGTTCATCATTTTGGAGTGATACGTGATGAAGACGTACTGTTATGTTCGTATGAGAGGGTTCATCATTTTGGAGTTATGATTCTGTTATGAGAGAGGGTTCATCATTTTGGAGTGATACGTGATGAAGACGCACTGTACTGTTATGTTCGTATGAGAGGGTTCATCATTTTGGAGTGATACGTGATGAAGACGTACTGTACTGTTATGTTCGTATGAGAGGGTTCATCATTTTGGAGTGATACGTGATGAAGACGCACTGTACTGTTATGTTCGTATGAGAGGGTTCATCATTTTGGAGTGATACGTGATGAAGACGTGCTGTTATGTTCGTATGAGAGGGTTCATCATTTTGGAGTGATACGTGATGAAGACGCACTGTACTGTTATGTTCGTATGAGAGGGTTCATCATTTTGGAGTGATACGTGATGAAGACGTACTGTACTGTTATGTTCGTATGAGAGGGTTCATCATTTTGGAGTGATACGTGATGAAGACGCACTGTACTGTTATGTTCGTATGAGAGGGTTCATCATTTTGGAGTGATACGTGATGAAGACGCACTGTACTGTTATGTTCGTATGAGAGGGTTCATCATTTTGGAGTGATACGTGATGAAGACGTACTGTACTGTTATGTTCGTATGAGAGGGTTCATCATTTTGGAGTGATACGTGATGAAGACGCACTGTACTGTTATGTTCGTATGAGAGGGTTCATCATTTTGGAGTGATACGTGATGAAGACGTACTGTTATGTTCGTATGAGAGGGTTCATCATTTTGGAGTGATACGTGATGAAGACGCACTGTACTGTTATGTTCGTATGAGAGGGTTCATCATTTTGGAGTGATACGTGATGAAGACGTACTGTACTGTTATGTTCGTATGAGAGGGTTCATCATTTTGGAGTGATACGTGATGAACGACGTACTGTTATGTTCGTATGAGAGGGTTCATCATTTTGGAGTGATACGTGATGAAGACGTACTGTTATGTTCGTATGAGAGGGTTCATCATTTTGGAGTGATACGTGATGAAGACGCACTGTTCTGTTATGTTCGTATGAGAGGGTTCATCATTTTGGAGTGATACGTGATGAAGACGATACTGTTATGTTCGTATGAGAGGGTTCATCATTTTGGAGTGATACGTGATGAAGACGCACTGTTATGTTCGTATGAGAGGGTTCATCATTTTGGAGTGATACGTGATGAAGACGCACTGTACTGTTATGTTCGTATGAGAGGGTTCATCATTTTGGAGTGATACGTGATGAAGACGCACTGTACTGTTATGTTCGTATGAGAGGGTTCATCATTTTGGAGTGATACGTGATGAAGACGCACTGTTATGTTCGTATGAGAGGGTTCATCATTTTGGAGTGATACGTGATGAAGACGACTGTACTGTTATGTTCGTATGAGAGGGTTCATCATTTTGGGTGATACGTGATGAAGACGCACTGTACTGTTATGTTCGTATGAGAGGGTTCATCATTTTTGATACGTGATGAAGACGTACTGTTATGTTGTATGAGAGGGTTCATCATTTTGGAGTGATACGTGATGAAGACGTACTGTTATGTTCGTATGAGAGGGTTCATCATTTTGGAGTGATACGTGATGAAGACGTACTGTTATGTTCGTATGAGAGGGTTCATCATTTTGGAGTGATACGTGATGAAGACTGTACTGTTATGTTCGTATGAGAGGGTTCATCATTTTGGAGTGATACGTGATGAAGACGTACGTATGAGAGGGTTCATCATTTTGGAGTGATACGTGATGAAGGCGACTGTACTGTTATGTTCGTATGAGAGGGTTCATCATTTTGGAGTGATACGTGATGAAGACGCACTGTACTGTTATGTTCGTATGAGAGGGTTCATCATTTTGGAGTGATACGTGATGAAGACGTACTGTTATGTTCGTATGAGAGGGTTCATCATTTTGGGTGATACGTGATGAAGACGTACTGTACTGTTATGTTCGTATGAGAGGGTTCATCATTTTGGAGTGATACGTGATGAAGACGTACTGTTATGTTCGTATGAGAGGGTTCATCATTTTGGAGTGATACGTGATGAAGACGCACTGTACTGTTATGTTCGTATGAGAAGGTTCATCATTTTGGAGTGATACGTGATGAAGACGTACTGTTATGTTCGTATGAGAGGGTTCATCATTTTGGAGTGATACGTGATGAAGACGTACTGTTATGTTCGTATGAGAGGGTTCATCATTTTGGAGTGATACGTGATTACTGTTATGTTCGTATGAGAGGGTTCATCATTTTGGAGTGATACGTGATGAAGACGTACTGTACTGTTATGTTAATATGAGAGGGTTCATCATTTTGGAGTGATACGTGATGAAGACGTACTGTTATGTTCGATGAAGATCATTTTGGGTGATACGTGATGAAGACGCACTGTTATGTTCGTATGAGAGGGTTCATCATTTTGGAGTGATACGTGATGAAGGCACTGTACTGTTATGTTCGTATGAGAGGGTTCATCATTTTGGAGTGATACGTGATGAGACGTACTGTACTGTTATGTTCGTATGAGAGGTTCATCATTTTGGAGTGATACGTGATGAAGACGACTGTACTGTTATGTTCGTATGAGAGGGTTCATCATTTTGGAGTGATACGTGATGAAGACGTACTGTACTGTTATGTTCGTATGAGAGGGTTCATCATTTTGGAGTGATACGTGATGAAGACGTACTGTACTGTTATGTTCGTATGAGAGGGTTCATCATTTTGGAGTGATACGTGATGAAGACGCACTGTACTGTTATGTTCGTATGAGAGGGTTCATCATTTTGGAGTGATACGTGATGAAGACGCTGTACTGTTATGTTCGTATGAGAGGGTTCATCATTTTGGAGTGATACGTGATGAAGACGCACTGTACTGTTATGTTCGTATGAGAGGGTTCATCATTTTGGAGTGATACGTGATGAAGACGAGGGTTCACTGTTATGTTCGTATGAGAGGGTTCATCATTTTGGAGTGATACGTGATGAAGACGCACTGTACTGTTATGTTCGTATGAGAGGGTTCATCATTTTGGAGTGATACGTGATGAAGACGTACTGTACTGTTATGTTCGTATGAGAGGGTTCATCATTTTGGAGTGATACGTGATGAAGACGTACTGTACTGTTATGTTCGTATGAGAGGGTTCATCATTTTGGAGTGATACGTGATGAAGACGCACTGTACTGTTATGATGAGAGGGTTCATCATTTTGGAGTGATACGTGTACTGTTATGTTCGTATGAGAGGGTTCATCATTTTGGAGTGATACGTGATGAAGACGTACTGTTATGTTCGTATGAGAGGGTTCATCATTTTGGAGTGATACGTGATGAAGACGCACTGTACTGTTATGTTCGTATGAGAGGGTTCATCATTTTGGAGTGATACGTGATGAAGACGTACTGTTATGTTCGTATGAGAGGGTTCATCATTTTTGAGTGATACGTGATGAAGACGCACTGTACTGTTATGTTCGTATGAGAGGGTTCATCATTTTGGAGTGATACGTGATGAAGACGTACTGTACTGTTATGTTAATATGAGAGGGTTCATCATTTTGGAGTGATACGTGATGAAGACGTACTGTTATGTTCGTATGAGAGGGTTCATCATTTTGTGATACGTGATGAAGACGTACTGTTATGTTTGTATGAGAGGGTTCATCAAGTGATACGTGATGAAGACGCACTGTACTGTTATGTTCGTATGAGAGGGTTCATCATTTTGGAGTGATACGTGATGAAGACGTACTGTTATGTTCGTATGAGAGGGTTCATCATTTTGGAGTGATACGTGATGAAGACGTACTGTTATGTTCGTATGAGAGGGTTCATCATTTTGGAGTGATACGTGATGAAGACGTACTGTTATGTTCGTATGAGAGGGTTCATCATTTTGGAGTGATACGTGATGAAGACGCACTGTACTGTTATGTTCGTATGAGAGGGTTCATCATTTTGGAGTGATACGTGATGAAGAGCACGTACTGTTATGTTCGTATGAGAGGGTTCATCATTTTGGAGTGATACGTGATGAAGACGTACTGTTATGTTCGTATGAGAGGGTTCATCATTTTGGAGTGATACTTGATGAAGACGCACTGTACTGTTATGTTCGTATGAGAGGGTTCATCATTTTGGAGTGATACGTGATGAAGACGTACTGTACTGTTATATTCGTATGAGAGGGTTCATCATTTTGGAGTGATACGTGATGAAGACGCACTGTACTGTTATGTTCGTATGAGAGGGTTCATCATTTTGGAGTGATACGTGATGAAGACGTACTGTTATGTTCGTATGAGAGGGTTCATCATTTTGGAGTGATACGTGATGAAGACGCACTGTACTGTTATGTTCGTATGAGAGGGTTCATCATTTTGGAGTGATACGTGATGAAGACGTACTGTACTGTTATGTTCGTATGAGAGGGTTCATCATTTTGGAGTGATACGTGATGAAGACGCACTGTACTGTTATATTCGTATGAGAGGGTTCATCATTTTGGAGTGATACGTGATGAAGACGCACTGTACTGTTATGTTCGTATGAGAGGGTTCATCATTTTGGAGTGATACGTGATGAAGACGTACTGTACTGTTATGTTCGTATGAGAGGGTTCATCATTTTGGAGTGATACGTGATGAAGACGTACTGTACTGTTATATTCGTATGAGAGGGTTCATCATTTTGGAGTGATACGTGATGAAGACGCACTGTACTGTTATGTTCGTATGAGAGGGTTCATCATTTTGGAGTGATACGTGATGAAGACGTACTGTTATGTTTGTATGAGAGGGTTCATCATTTGGAGTGATACGTGATGAAGACGCACTGTTATGTTCGTATGAGAGGGTTCATCATTTTGGAGTGATACGTGATGAAGACGTACTGTACTGTTATGTTCGTATGAGAGGGTTCATCATTTTGGAGTGATACGTGATGAAGACGCACTGTTATGTTCGTATGAGAGGGTTCATCATTTTGGAGTGATACGTGATGAAGACGTACTGTTATGTTCGTATGAGAGGGTTCATCATTTTGGAGTGATACATGATGAAGACGCACTGTTCTGTTATGTTCGTATGAGAGGGTTCATCATTTTGGAGTGATACGTGATGAAGACGCACTGTTATGTTCGTATGAGAGGGTTCATCATTTTGGAGTGATACGTGATGAAGACGCACTGTTATGTTCGTATGAGAGGGTTCATCATTTTGGAGTGATACGTGATGAAGACGCACTGTACTGTTATGTTCGTATGAGAGGGTTCATCATTTTGGAGTGATACGTGATGAAGACGCACTGTACTGTTATGTTCGTATGAGAGGGTTCATCATTTTGGAGTGATACGTGATGAAGACGTACTGTTATGTTCGTATGAGAGGGTTCATCATTTTGGAGTGATATGTGATGAAGACGCACTGTACTGTTATGTTCGTATGAGAGGGTTCATCATTTTGGAGTGATACGTGATGAAGACGTACTGTTATGTTTGTATGAGAGGGTTCATCATTTTGGAGTGATACGTGATGAAGACGTACTGTACTGTTATGTTCGTATGAGAGGGTTCATCATTTTGGAGTGATACGTGATGAAGACGTACTGTTATGTTCGTATGAGAGGGTTCATCATTTTGGAGTGATACTTGATGAAGACGTAATGTACTGTTATGTTCGTATGAGAGGGTTCATCATTTTGGAGTGATACGTGATGAAGACGTACTGTTATGTTCGTATGAGAGGGTTCATCATTTTGGAGTGATACGTGATGAAGACGTACTGTACTGTTATGTTCGTATGAGAGGGTTCATCATTTTGGAGTGATACGTGATGAAGACGTACTGTTATGTTCGTATGAGAGGGTTCATCATTTTGGAGTGATACGTGATGAAGACGCACTGTACTGTTATGTTCGTATGAGAGGGTTCATCATTTTGGAGTGATACGTGATGAAGACGCACTGTACTGTTATGTTAATATGAGAGGGTTCATCATTTTGGAGTGATACGTGATGAAGACGCACTGTTATGTTCGTATGAGAGGGTTCATCATTTTGAGTGATACGTGATGAAGACGTACTGTACTGTTATGTTAATATGAGAGGGTTCATCATTTTGGAGTGATACGTGATGAAGACGCACTGTTATGTTCGTATGAGAGGGTTCATCATTTTGGAGTGATACGTGATGAAGACGCACTGTACTGTTATGTTCGTATGAGAGGGTTCATCATTTTGGAGTGATACGTGATGAAGACGCACTGTACTGTTATGTTCGTATGAGAGGGTTCATCATTTTGGAGTGATACGTGATGAAGCACTGTACTGTTATGTTCGTATGAGAGGGTTCATCATTTTGGAGTGATACGTGATGAAGACGCACTGTTATGTTCGTATGAGAGGGTTCATCATTTTGGAGTGATACGTGATGAAGACGTACTGTACTGTTATGTTCGTATGAGAGGGTTCATCATTTTGGAGTGATACGTGATGAAGACGCACTGTACTGTTATGTTCGTATGAGAGGGTTCATCATTTTGGAGTGATACGTGATGAAGACGCACTGTACTGTTATGTTCGTATGAGAGGGTTCATCATTTTGGAGTGATACGTGATGAAGACGTACTGTTATGTTCGTATGAGAGGTTCATCATTTTGGGTGATACGTGATGAAGACTGTACTGTTATGTTCGTATGAGAGGGTTCATCATTTTGGAGTGATACGTGATGAAGACGCACTGTACTGTTATGTTCGTATGAGAGGGTTCATCATTTTGGGTGATACGTGATGAAGACGCACTGTTATGTTCGTATGAGAGGGTTCATCATTTTGGAGTGATACGTGATGAAGACGTACTGTACTGTTATGTTCGTATGAGAGGGTTCATCATTTTGGAGTGATACGTGATGAAGACGCACTGTTATGTTCGTATGAGAGGGTTCATCATTTTGGGTGATACGTGATGAAGACGCACTGTTATGTTCGTATGAGAGGTTCATCATTTTGGAGTGATACGTGATGAAGACGCACTGTACTGTTATGTTAATATGAGAGGGTTCATCATTTTGGAGTGATACGTGATGAAGACGCACTGTTATGTTCGTATGAGAGGGTTCATCATTTTGGAGTGATACGTGATGAAGACGTACTGTTATGTTCGTATGAGAGGGTTCATCATTTTGGAGTGATACGTGATGAAGACGTACTGTACTGTTATGTTAATATGAGAGGGTTCATCATTTTGGAGTGATACGTGATGAAGACGCAATGTACTGTTATGTTCGTATGAGAGGGTTCATCATTTTGGGTGATACGTGATGAGACGTACTGTTATGTTTGTATGAGAGGGTTCATCATTTTGGAGTGAACGTGATGAAGACGACTGTACTGTTATGTTCGTATGAGAGGGTTCATCATTTTGGAGTGATACGTGATGAAGACGTACTGTTATGTTCGTATGAGAGGGTTCATCATTTTGGGTGATACGTGATGAAGACGTACTGTTATGTTCGTATGAGAGGGTTCATCATTTTGGAGTGATACGTGATGAAGACGTACTGTTATGTTCGTATGAGAGGGTTCATCATTTTGGGTGATACGTGATGAAGACGCACTGTACTGTTATGTTCGTATGAGAGGGTTCATCATTTTGGAGTGATACGTGATGAAGACGTACTGTTATGTTCGTATGAGAGGGTTCATCATTTTGGAGTGATACGTGATGAAGACGTACTGTTATGTTCGTATGAGAGGGTTCATCATTTTGGAGTGATACGTGATGAAGACGCACTGTACTGTTATGTTCGTATGAGAGGGTTCATCATTTTGGAGTGATACGTGATGAAGACGCACTGTACTGTTATGTTCGTATGAGAGGGTTCATCATTTTTGATACGTGA
Organism: Oncorhynchus keta; assembly: GCF_023373465.1. Taxonomy (NCBI): domain Eukaryota; kingdom Metazoa; phylum Chordata; class Actinopteri; order Salmoniformes; family Salmonidae; genus Oncorhynchus; species Oncorhynchus keta. The sequence continues at coordinate 46,431 of NW_026288253.1, forward strand.
TGAAGACGCACTGTACTGTTATGTTCGTATGAGAGGGTTCATCATTTTGGAGTGATACGTGATGAAGACGTGCTGTTATGTTCGTATGAGAGGGTTCATCATTTTGGGTGATACGTGATGAAGACGCACTGTACTATTATGTTCGTATGAGAGGTTCATCATTTTGGAGTGATACGTGATGAAGACGTACTGCTGTTATGTTCGTATGAGAGGGTTCATCATTTTGGAGTGATACGTGATGAAGACTGTACTGTTATGTTCGTATGAGAGGGTTCATCATTTTGGAGTGATACGTGATGAAGAAGCACTGTACTGTTATGTTCGTATGAGAGGGTTCATCATTTTGGAGTGATACGTGATGAAGACGTACTGTACTGTTATGTTCGTATGAGAGGGTTCATCATTTTGGGTGATACGTGATGAAGACGTACTGTACTGTATATGTTCGTATGAGAGGGTTCATCATTTTGGGTGATACGTGATGAAGACTGTACTTTATGTTCGTATGAGAGGGTTCATCATTTTGGGTGATACGTGATGAAGACGTACTGTTATGTTTGTATGAGAGGGTTCATCATTTTGGGTGATACGTGATGAAGACGTACTGTTATGTTCGTATGAGAGGGTTCATCATTTTGGAGTGATACGTGATGAAGACGCACTGTACTGTTATGTTCGTATGAGAGGGTTCATCATTTTGGAGTGATACGTGATGAAGACGTACTGTTATGTTCGTATGAGAGGGTTCATCATTTTGGGTGATACGTGATGAAGACGTACTGTTATGTTCGTATGAGAGGGTTCATCATTTTGGAGTGATACATGATGAAGACGCACTGTTCTGTTATGTTCGTATGAGAGGGTTCATCATTTTGGAGTTATGATGAAGACGCACTGTTATGTTCGTATGAGAGGGTTCATCATTTTGGAGTGATACGTGATGAAGACGTACTGTACTGTTATGTTCGTATGAGAGGGTTCATCATTTTGGAGTGATACGTGATGAAGACGCACTGTACTGTTATGTTCGTATGAGAGGGTTCATCATTTTGGAGTGATACGTGATGAAGACGCACTGTACTGTTATGTTCGTATGAGAGGTTCATCATTTTGGAGTGATACGTGATGAAGACGTACTGTTATGTTCGTATGAGAGGTTCATCATTTTGGAGTGATACGTGATGAAGACGTACTGTACTGTTATGTTCGTATGAGAGGTTCATCATTTTGGAGTGATACGTGATGAAGACTGTACTGTTATGTTCGTATGAGAGGGTTCATCATTTTGGAGTGATACGTGATGAAGACGTACTGTACTGTTATGTTCGTATGAGAGGGTTCATCATTTTGGAGTGATACGTGATGAAGACGTACTGTTATGTTCGTATGAGAGGGTTACATTTTGTGATACTTGATGAAGACGTAATGTACTGTTATGTTCGTATGAGAGGGTTCATCATTTTTGGAGTGATACGTGATGAAGACGTACTGTTATGTTCGTATGAGAGGGTTCATCATTTTGGAGTGATACGTGATGAAGACGTACTGTACTGTTATGTTCGTATGAGAGGGTTCATCATTTTGGAGTGATACGTGATGAAGACGTACTGTTATGTTCGTATGAGAGGGGTTCATCATTTTGGAGTGATACGTGATGAAGACGTACTGTACTGTTATGTTCGTATGAGAGGGTTCATCATTTTGGAGTGATACGTGATGAAGACGCACTGTACTGTTATGTTAATATGAGAGGGTTCATCATTTTGGAGTGATACGTGATGAAGACGCACTGTTATGTTCGTATGAGAGGGTTCATCATTTTGGTGATGACTGCGTTATGTTAATATGAGAGGGTTCATCACGTGATGAAGACGCACTGTTATGTTCGTATGAGAGGGTTCATCATTTTTGGAGTGATACGTGATGAAGACGCACTGTTATGTTCGTATGAGAGGGTTCATCATTTTGGAGTGATACGTTCATACTGTTATGTTAATATGAGAGGGTTCATCAAGTGATACGTGATGAAGACGCACTGTTATGTTCGTATGAGAGGGTTCATCATTTTGGAGTGATACGTGATGAAGACGCACTGTACTGTTATGTTCGTATGAGAGGGTTCATCATTTTGGAGTGATACGTGATGAAGACGTACTGTACTGTTATGTTAATATGAGAGGGTTCATCATTTTGGAGTGATACGTGATGAAGCGTACTGTTATGTTCGTATGAGAGGGTTCATCATTTTGGAGTGATACGTGATGAAGACGTACTGTTATGTTTGTATGAGAGGGTTCATCATTTTGGAGTGATACGTGATGAAGACGCACTGTACTGTTATGTTCGTATGAGAGGGTTCATCATTTTTGGAGTGATACGTGATGAAGACGTACTGTTATGTTCGTATGAGAGGGTTCATCATTTTTGGAGTGATACGTGATGAAGGCGTACTGTTATGTTCGTATGAGAGGGTTCATCATTTTGGGTGATCGTGATGAAGACGTACTGTTATGTTCGTATGAGAGGGTTCATCATTTTGGAGTGATACGTGATGAAGACGCACTGTACTGTTATGTTCGTATGAGAGGGTTCATCATTTTGGAGTGATCGTGATGAAGACGTACTGTTATGTTCGTATGAGAGGGTTCATCATTTTGGAGTACTGTTATACGTTCATCATTTTGATGATAATTGAAAGACGTACTGTTATGTTCGTATGAGAGGGTTCATCATTTTGGAGTGATACTTGATGAAGACGCACTGTACTGTTATATTCGTATGAGAGGGTTCATCATTTTGGAGTGATACGTGATGAAGACGTACTGTACTGTTATATTGTATGAAGAGGGTTCATCATTTTGGGAGTGATACGTGATGAAGACGCACTGTACTGTTATGTTCGTATGAGAGGGTTCATCATTTTGGAGTGATACGTGATGAAGACGTGCTGTTATGTTCGTATGAGAGGTTCATCATTTTGGAGTGATACGTGATGAAGACGCACTGTACTGTTATGTTCGTATGAGAGGGTTCATCATTTTGGAGTGATACGTGATGAAGACGCATTACTGTACTGTTATGTTCGTATGAGAGGGTTCATCATTTTGGAGTGATACGTGATGAAGACCAAAACTGTACTGTTATATTCGTATGAGAGGGTTCATCATTTTGGAGTGATACGTGATGAAGACGCACTGTACTGTTATGTTCGTATGAGAGGGTTCATCATTTTGGGTGATACGTGATGAGAAGACGTACTGTACTGTTATGTTCGTATGAGAGGTTCATCATTTTGAGTGATACGTGATGAAAGGCGCACTGTACTGTTATGTTCGTATGAGAGGGTTCATCATTTTGGAGTGATACGTGATGAAGACGCACTGTTATGTTTGTATGAGAGGTTCATCATTTTGCGGTGATACGTGATGAAGACGCACTGTTATGTTTGTATGAGAGGGTTCATCATTTTGGAGTGATACGTGATGAAGACGTACTGTACTGTTATGTTCGTATGAGAGGGTTCATCATTTTGGGAGGATACGTGATGAAGACGTACTGTTATGTTCGTATGAGAGGTTCATCATTTTGGAGTGATACGTGATGAAGACGTACTGTTATATTCGTATGAGAGGGTTCATCATTTTGGAGTGATACATGATGAAGACGCACTGTACTGTTATGTTCGTATGAGAGGGTTCATCATTTGGAGTGATACGTGATGAAGACGCACTGTTATGTTCGTATGAGAGGGTTCATCATTTTGGAGTGATACGTGATGAAGACGCACTGTTATGTTCGTATGAGAGGTTCATCATTTTGGAGTGATACGTGATGAAGACGCACTGTACTGTTATGTTCGTATGAGAGGTTCATCATTTTGGGGTGATACGTGATGAAGACGCACTGTACTGTTATGTTGATATGAGAGGGTTCATCATTTTTGGGTGATACGTGATGAAGGCGTACTGTTATGTTCGTATGAGAAGGTTCATCATTTTGGAGTGATATGTGATGAAGACGTATGTACTGTTATGTTCGTATGAGAGGGTTCATCATTTTGTAGTGATACGTGATGAGACGACTGTACTGTTATGTTCGTATGAGAGGGTTCATCATTTTGGAGTGATGCGTGATGAAGACGTACTGTTATGTTCGTATGAGAGGGTTCATCATTTTGGAGTGATACGTGATGAAAGACGTACTGTTATGTTCGTATGAGAGGGTTCATCATTTTGGAGTGATACGTGATGAAGACGTACTGTTATGTTCGTATGAGAGGGTTCATCATTTTGAGTGATACGTGATGAAGACGTACTGTACTGTTATGTTCGTATGAGAGGGTTCATCATTTTGGAGTGATACGTGATGAAGACGTACTGTACTATTATGTTCGTATGAGAGGGTTCATCATTTTGAGTGATACGTGATGAGACGTACTGTTATGTTCGTATGAGAGGGTTCATCATTTTGGAGTGATACGTGATGAGCGTACTGTTATGTGATGAAGACGCACGTACTGTTATGTTCGTATGAGAGAGTTCATCATTTTGGAGTGATACGTGATGAAGACGCACTGTACTGTTATGTTCGTATGAGAGGGTTCATCATTTTGGGTGATACGTGATGAAGGCGTACTGTACTGTTATGTTCGTATGAGAGGTTCATCATTTTGGGTGATACGTGATGAAGACGTACTGTTATGTTCGTATGAGAGGGTTCATCATTTTGGGTGATACGTGATGAAGGCGTACTGTTATGTTCGTATGAGGAAGGGTTCATCATTTTGGAGTGATATGTGATGAAGGCACTGTACTATTATGTTCGTATGAGAGGGTTCATCATTTTGGAGTGATACTTGATGAAGGCGTACTGTACTGTTATGTTAGTATGAGAGGGTTCATCATTTTGGGTGATACGTGATGAAGGCACTGTACTGTTATGTTCGTATGAGAGGGTTCATCATTTTGGAGTGATACGTGATGACACTGTTATGTTCGTATGAGAGGGTTCATCATTGTGGAGTGATACGTGATGAAGACGACTGTACTGTTATGTTCGTATGAGAGGGTTCATCATTTTGGAGTGATACGTGATGAAGACGCACTGTACTGTTATGTTCGTATGAGAGGGTTCATCATTTTGGAGTGATACGTGATGAAGACGACTGTACTGTTATGTTCGTATGAGAGGGTTCATCATTTTGGAGTGATACGTGATGAAGACGTACTGTTATGTTCGTATGAGAGGGTTCATCATTTTGGAGTGATACGTGATGAAGACAGTACTGTTATGTTCGTATGAGAGGGTTCATCATTTTGGAGTGATACGTGATGAAGACGCACTGTACTGTTATGTTCGTATGAGAGGGTTCATCATTTTGGAGTGATACGTGATGAAGACGCACTGTACTGTTATGTTCGTATGAGAGGGTTCATCATTTTGGAGTGATACGTGATGAAGACGCACTGTACTGTTATGTTCGTATGAGAGGGTTCATCATTTTGGAGTGATACGTGATGAAAGACTGTACTGTTATGTTCGTATGAGAGGGTTCATCATTTTGGAGTGATACGTGATGAAGACGCACTGTACTGTTATGTTCGTATGAGAGGGTTCATCATTTTGGAGTGATACGTGATGAAGACGCGTACTGTTATGTTCGTATGAGAGGGTTCATCATTTTGGAGTGATACGTGATGAAGACGCACTGTACTGTTATGTTCGTATGAGAGGGTTCATCATTTTGGAGTGATACGTGATGAAGACGCGTACTGTTATGTTCGTATGAGAGGGTTCATCATTTTGGAGTGATACGTGATGAAGGCACTGTACTGTTATGTTCGTATGAGAGGGTTCATCATTTTGGAGTGATACGTGATGAAGACGTACTGTTATGTTCGTATGAGAGGGTTCATCATTTTGGAGTGATACGTGATGAAGACGCACTGTACTGTTATGTTCGTATGAGAGGGTTCATCATTTTGGAGTGATACGTGATGAAGACGCACTGTACTGTTATGTTCGTATGAGAGGGTTCATCATTTTGGAGTGATACGTGATGAAGACGACTGTACTGTTATGTTCGTATGAGAGGGTTCATCATTTTGGAGTGATACGTGATGAAGACGCACTGTACTGTTATGTTCGTATGAGAGGGTTCATCATTTTGGAGTGATACGTGATGAAGAGCGTACTGTAC
>NW_026288254.1:0-2754 GCF_023373465.1 Oncorhynchus keta
CTGTGTCTCTGTGTCGTTGATATGACATTGATCAAATCTAATCAAATCACATTTTATTAGTCACATGTCGTGTAGGTAGACCTCACAGTGAAATGCTGAATACAACAGGTGTAGTAGACATTACAGTGAAATGCTGAATACAACAGGTGTAGTAGACCTCACAGTGAAATGCTGAATACAACAGGTGTAGTAGACCTCACAGTGAAATGCTGAATTACAACAGGTGTAGTAGACCTTACAGTGAAATGCTGAATACAACAGGTGTAGTAGACCTCACAGTGAAATGCTGAATTACAACAGGTGTAGTAGACCTCACAGTGAAATGCTGAATACAACAGGTGTAGTAGACCTTACAGTGAAATGCTGAATTACAACAGGTGTAGTAGACCTCACAGTGAAATGCTGAATTACAACAGGTGTAGTAGACCTTACAGTGAAATGCTGAATACAACAGGTGTAGTAGACCTTACAGTGAAATGCTGAATACAACAGGTGTAGTAGACCTTTACATTGAAATGCTGAATACAACAGGTGTAGTAGACCTCACAGTGAAATGCTGAATTACAACAGGTGTAGTAGACCTCACAGAGTGAGGAAATGCTACTTGAATACAACAGGTGCATTTGCCTTACAGTGAAATGCTGAATTACAACAGGTGTAGACCTCACAGTGAAATGCTGAATACAACAGGTGTAGTAGACCTCACAGTGAAATGCTGAATACAACAGGTGTAGTAGACCTTTTTTACAGTGAAATGCTGAATACAACAGGTGTAGTAGACCCTTTACAGTGAAATGCTGAATACAACAGGTGTAGACCTTACAGTGAAATGCTGAATACAACAGGTGTAGTAGACCTACAGTGAAATGCTGAATACAACAGGTGAAGTAGACCTCACAGTGAAATGCTGAATACAACAGGTGTAGTAGACCTCACAGTGAAATGCTGAATACAACAGGTGTAGTAGACCTCACAGTGAAATGCTGAATTACAACAGGTGTAGTAGACCTTACAGTGAAATGCTGAATACATCAGGTGTAGTAGACCTCACAGTGAAATGCTGAATTACAACAGGTGTAGTAGACCTCACAGTGAAATGCTGAATACAACAGGTGTAGTAGACCCTTACAGTGAAATGCTGAATACAACAGGTGTAGTAGACCTCACAGTGAAATGCTGAATACAACAGGTGTAGTAGACCTCACAGTGAAATGCTGAATACAACAGGTGTAGTAGACCTTACAGTGAAATGCTGAATACAACAGGTGGAGACCTACAGTGAAATGCTGAATACAACAGGTGTAGTAGACCTCACAGTGAAATGCTGAATACAACAGGTGTAGTAGACCTCACAGTGAAATGCTGAATACAACAGGTGTAGTAGACCTCACAGTGAAATGCTGAATACAACAGGTGTAGTAGACCTCACAGTGAAATGTTGAATACAACAGGTGTAGTAGACCTCACAGTGAAATGCTGAATACAACAGGTGTAGTAGACCTTACAGTGAAATGCTGAATACAACAGGTGTAGTAGACCTCACAGTGAAATGCTGACTACAACAGGTGGTAGACCTTACAGTGAAATGCTGAATACAACAGGTGTAGTAGACCCTCACAGTGAAATGCTGACTACAACAGGTGTAGTAGACCTTACAGTGAAATGCTGAATACAACAGTGTGTAGTAGACCTTACAGTGAAATGCTGAATACAACAGGTGTAGTAGACCTCACAGTGAAATGCTGAATACAACAGGTGTAGTAGACCTTACAGTGAAATGCTGAATACAACAGGTGTAGTAGACCTCACAGTGAAATGCTTAATAAGCCCCTAAGTAATCAAAGAGCAGCAGTAAAACAACAATAGTGAGGCTATATACAGGGGGTACCGGTACAGAGTCAATGTGGAGGCTATATACAGGGGGTACCGGTACAGAGTCAATGTGGGAGGCTATATACAGGGGGCACCGGCACAGAGTCGATGTGGAGACTATATACAGGGGGTACCGGTATTAGAGTCAATGTGGACGACTATATACAGGGGGTACCGGTACAGAGTCAGTGTGGAGGCTATATACAGGGGGTACCGGCACAGAGTCAGTGTGGAGGCCAGGCACAGGGGTACTGCACAGAGTCAATGTGGAGGCTATATACAGGGGGTACCGTACAGAGTCATGTGGAGACTATATACAGAGGGGTACGGCACAGAGTCAATGTGGAGACTATATACAGGGGTACCGGTACAGAGTCAATGTGGAGGCTATATACAGGGGGTACCTTTACAGAGTCAATGTGGAGGCTATATACAGGGGGTACCTTTACAGAGTCAATGTGGAGACTATATACAGGGGTACCGGGCACAGAGTCAATGTGGAGGCTATATACAGGGGGTACCGGCACAGAGTCAATGTGGAGGCTATATACAGGGGGTACCGGCACAGAGTCAATGTGGAGGCTATATACAGGTGGCAAATCTGCACAGAGTCAATGTGGAGGCTATATACAGGGGGTACCGGCACAGAGTCAGTGTGGAGGCTATATACAGGGGTACCGGTACAGAGTCAATGTGGAGACTATATACAGGGGGCACCGGCACAGAATCAATGTGGAGACTATATACAGGGGCACCGGGTACAGAGTCAATGTGGAGGCTATATTAACAGGGGGGCACCGGCACAGAGTCAATGTGGAGGCTATATACAGGGGGTACCGGTACAGAGTCAATGTGGAGGCTATATACAGGGGGTACCGTACA
>NW_026288255.1:0-34765 GCF_023373465.1 Oncorhynchus keta
CAATCCCTATTATTTCACACTGAGTGAGTCCATATAACTTATTATGTGATTTGTTAAGCCAAATTCTACTTTAATTTAGGGTTTGCCTAAACAAAGGAGGTGAATGTTTATGCAACAACTATATTTTAGGTAATTCATTTGATTTTTAATTTTAAAAAATGTTCTTTTCACTTTGACATTATGCAGTGTTTTGTGTAGATCAATGGCAATAAATTACAATGTAATCTATTTCAATGCCACTTTGTAACATAAGAAACAGTTCAAGGGGTGTAGACTTTCTATTGAAAGGGTTGCATTGGACCTTTGAAGATGCCCTCGCTGTAGGACTGAACCTACAGTGCAGCTGGGGGCACTGACCTCACGTCAACACTCATGTCGGTGTGCCTCGATAATGATTGACTACCTGCACATGCAACACTACCAGAACCTGTGACTGTACTTTGGACCCTAACACACCCAGCATGATCAGGCCTGAGTACAGATCACACAATAGCATGAGGTCTCCAATCCTCTCAGTGCGTCATTACTCTCCCGTAGGGCTTTCCTTCATATCCTGTACCCTCCTCTCACACACACACACACACACACACACACACACACACACACACACACACACACACACACACACACACACACACACACACACACACACACACACACACCTATATCTACCATCTCTTTATTCATGCTCACCAGAGTGGAAAGAGGGACACTGTTCCTCCTGACCTGGCCTTCTGACTGTCCTGCCATGTAGCTCTGAGGTGGGATATTTTCCCGCTTTTGTGGAACTTCCCTGACAACACAGGCCTGCATGAAGAGGATCTTTTTTTCCTCCCTCTTTCATATCTAATCTCTCTTTCTTGCTCTGTCTTCCCCCTCTCCAGACAATGGCTGCACAGTATAGTGAGGTGCAATCTGACCCTGGATTCTTCGGTACATATTAGAGGCCTTTGTTTTGGGTGTGGTACTGTATGTATGACTTGAGTTGTTTGCTAGTGGCATCAGGGAATGATTCATAAGGTTTTACCTGTCTTTTATGATGGAGTTTGTTCTCTTTTATGCCAACGTAATAACATGATGTTGGAGAGCAGGACAACCAAGGCCCTCCAGTTATATATGTTGTTTATCTCTGTTGTCTCGATCACTCTCTCCTCTTGTTTGTTTGTTTCTGTCTATCTCTTGGCTTGTGCCAGGCTGGCTTCCTCAGTGGCAGCTGGTAATCTGCTCAGGCTCTGACTCTCTTCGAGTGTCCTGTGACCTTATAAGGACAAACTGATTCTGTGCTAACACTTGATTCTAAAGCAATGATCCGATCTGCTGCTTTGGCTGCACTCTAACCCACGTGCTGGAAATTATTACACCCCCTCCACCATACACACAAACACCCGCACACATTTGTTTTTAATGTTTTTTCAGCCGTACTCACTTGAGCTCTTGCTGGCTGCCCGTCAGGGTTCCCACCCTAAACACTCATTTTGATATACCTGTCAAATTAACTAAGTAAAACAGTTGAACTGTAAATGAGAAATACTTTTTCACTTACAAACACCCGCTGTCAGTCAAAAGGTTAACGACACAGCCTGAGGATCTGTTGTGCTCTGAGACCATTGTGGGAGGAGGAAGAGGAGGAGAGGGGGATTCCTGCCAGACGTAGGCTGTGATGTAGCTAGAGACTGGAGTGGAGAAGCAGCATGACGTTGCTCAGGCCGTGTGATTGCGAGTCACTCAGTACCATGGAGAGGCTGGTGGCTGGTCCTCCTCTGCCCTGACTCACAGCAGTGAGACACTGTGTCTTTGTCGGTCTGCTTGCCTGGCCATCAGCCTACAGGGAGAGGGACCAGAGCAGGGCTATATGTCTTTGGTTAAGACACAGACTGCACTGAACATAAGTGTAGAACACTACAGAACATTCAGTCCTAACTCCTGACTATGTCTTTCACGTTGTGGTGGTATGTAGATGCTCTGGTTTGTTTTCCCTACTGTAGTGTTTCACCACAGGCAGAGACTGGCATGGGCTGGGTGCTGGGCATCCTCAGGAGCCTTTCCCCAGCTGGTGGGCATTATGAGCGGGCTCTGGTGCACCATAATCACCCTCTATTTGACCGTTATTGATTGAGCCACAGCTGAATGCCTTTATGGACAATTTGGGAGTTTTAATTCCATGGAGATGTATTTATTTGGTGTGCTGTTAATCTACAGGAAGTTGACTCACAGAGGGCTGCGTGCCTTAACGAGGTTTCTTATGAAAAATTAGGATTGTCTGTTTCTTTTCCTCGTGTTTACCACAGTATATTTACAGACTCATTTGGCAGGTTTCCTGTGGGCCATTCAAACAGGGTTCTCAACTTTGCTCAAAACTTCAGAGGTTTGATGGAGGAAATGAAAAGTGTTGAAATGTCATTTGTTTGCTACTTCAATAACCTGATTTCGAGGCTGCATGGTAGAATCCACTGGCTATCACATGATTGGCTGCCTGCCCATCTTCGTCACCCTCTTCTCTCCTGTCCAGGACACCCCCCCACCCCCCTCCTGTTTCCTAACGCATCACCGTGGCCTAAACCCTACCCCTAACCACCTGAAGGAGACCCACCAAGGCCACAGTTCAGTTTCCTGAGAGACTGGGCTGTGTCATAACATGTCTCTCTCTGCTGTGACTCAGCATGCTGACGTTCTAATGATGCTTACTGTAGCTTTACTGTGTGTGAGCCATTGCTAATCTTTGTACTTAACTCATGCACATTTCCCTCCGGATGTCGTGAACTGTGATATAGCATTTTGGCTTCCTTCCCTTCCCACCAGTGTCATGGTGCTCAGGACAGAACAATCCGGTAGAGCGGAGTGCTCTTGGTCCAGCAGAGAGCTCAGTACTGGCTACAGAACATTCAGTCCCGTGGAGCATAGTGCCTTGGCTCAGGAAACGCTGCCTTCCATCAGTATTGTTTGGTTTTGACCAGTGACGTTGGTAACCCAGAGCAACAGCGGTTCAGCTTGATAAAATGCACGTTGGAGCAGGTTCTGAACTGTGGACCTGTTCAATACTTTCCTTCTTGATTCTCCCTCTCCCCTGCCATATTCCACTACAGTGGGGTTCCTGTATATGGGTTATACACCCTCTAGGGGTCAAAAGTCAAAGAACTCTGTGTGTGCTCCATGTCTGGTCTCTGCAAACAGTTATTGCTTTTTTCTTGGCAGACGCCAAGTGAAAGGTGTGTTTTATTTGCTTTATCATTACTTCAACCTTTCCTACCGCCCAGTCATTGGCCTGTTGCCAACAGACAGTAATATCCCGCCCCGCATGTCTGGACCAATCAGGCTGATGTTAGGTTGCTTGTCAATTTATGGCCAGTTGGAGGCTGTTTGAACCCACCTGATGCTGTTAGGCTGTAAGTGCCAGGCGGGGGAAAGGTCAGAGTCCTGATGATCACAAGTTGTGGATTATGTTTCATCTTGTACCATCACCTTGTGATCTTAATCCCTCGTCTGTCTGTTTGTGTTGGGCAGGATTGGGTAATTCATCTGGGCAGCTGGTAATGCCAATCTGTCAATCTGCAGTCCATCGCATTCACTGGATTAATAACGTTTTTTTTTTATGCCATTCTTCATATTGGTCTTGTTTTTTTAAACTGATCATCATCAGAAATGGATGTAATTTGAAGTATTTGATGACTCCTCCCACACAGGTAGTGTGTGGCGGGAAGACTGGTGTGCTTGATTCATGCTCTAGCTAGACTACTCTCACCTTGTCTCACATTTTTATCCCAGGCTCCAGGCTCTTTCTCTGTTATCTGAAACATGTATAAATACATCTCTAATCACAAGAAATCGATCACAACATCTTGGTTAACAACTTGGCAGCATAATGGGACATGTAATCAAATCATGGCATTCATGCAGCAATAAGCTCAATTGTGCAGAAAGGGAGAGCTGTCTGTAGTGTGTGCGAGAGAGTGTGCGAGAGAGAAACAGAGTGGAAGTGACAGTGTGTTTTTCATTTACCCTTCCTTCAACCCTCTCCTTCTCTGGCCATGCTTCCAGCCCATGTGTCATCTGTAGGCCTGCTTGCCTGCCTGCCTGTCGGTCTGCCTGTCTGTCCCAGTGCCTGTCTGTAGCTGATTTCTCCTCTCCGGAGTCAGCAGGAATGTGAGGAATGACTGAACCTTCCCACCCTACTCTTTGTCTGCCCATTTTAGGGCATGACCGACTCTCTCTTTGCTTCATCCTCTCTCTCCTCTGTCATCCTATCCCACCATTAACTACTAATGTATTTTGCCTCCCACTTCTCCTTCCTCCCCGTCATTCATATCCTTTCTCTTCTCTTACTCCTCTCTCTGTCTCTACTCCTCTTACACATTTTCTCCTCGGTCAGCTCAACACTCCCAAATTTCTCCAAATTACATGCAAGCCCCCTTGAGCGGAGGCGCTTAGCTCTATATTCTACCAAACCGCAGAGAGGCCTCGAATCCAGCGACCCTGTTTTCATGCACATTTTTCACTTGAGAAATACTGCACCAAACATCTTATTTAGATGTAAAATTGTCGACTAAGATCCCCATGGCAAAAATGTTAAACATTTATGACAGATTTCTTGAGTTGTCTTAGATTAATTCAGACTATTTTGAGTAAGTGTAGACTGGTTACAGCATCTCAAAATGGACAACCAGTACTATTGCTGCTTTTTTTTTTTCTCATTTTTTCAACTGAAGGCCTTTTAAGGGAGTATACGAGCACACTAATTCGGCTAGGCGTCAGTAGACTGAAGCATGCTAACGCCTTCTGCCTGGCCCAGCCTCTCTCCTAGAGCCCAGTAGGTTTACAGTCAGCCTGGTCCAGCCTCCCTCCTACAGCCCAGTAGGTTTACAGTCAGCCTGGCCCAGCCTCCTACAGCCCAGTAGGTTTACAGTCAGCCTGGCCCAGCCTCCGACAGCCCAGTAGGTTTACAGTCAGCCTGGCCCAGCCTCCCTCCTACAGCCCAGTAGGTTTACAGTCAGCCTGGCCCAGTCTCCTCCTACAGCCCAGTAGGTTTACAGTCAGCCTGGCCCAGCCTCCCTCCTACAGCCCAGTAGGTTTACAGTCAGCCTGGCCCAGACTCCTCCTACAGCCCAGTAGGTTTACAGTCAGCCTGGCCCAGCCTCCCTCCTACAGCCCAGTAGGTTTACAGTCAGCCTGGCCAGACTCCCTCCTACAGCCCATTAGCTCAGCAACAGCTGGGAAGCTGTCTGTTTCTCATCCTCTGCTCCATTCTCAGGTGGTCCCTCACTCTGTGCTTTATTGAAGTTAAATCACTTGTCGCCAAACTATAAAAGCTCATGTAAGCCCCACTGACCCCATGACTCCCCACCACACCTGTAAGCTAAGCCACGGCCCACCTGCAGCAACAGCACAATGCTGCCTGGCTCTCACAGACATACTACTGACACTTCCTTCTGCTCATGCTCCATGAAATTCATTTTGACTCATTAAAGTAGAAACCATGTAACTTTGTGGTCTACGACTGATCAGAATAAAATGTTCAAGATGCAGGGATTCTGCCGTGTGTGCTCAGCGGGGCAGGGGCGCCAGAACCTGGGCCTCGTAAACGCACATCTCTTAGCGAGCTTAAGAGTGGTTTAATTACAGAGGGCCAGAGGGCTACCATGCAAAGCAGGCTGGGGAGAAGAGAAGAGGGTAGGGCCTGTTTCCCATGGAGAGACTGGGATGAACTTGAAGAGGCAGTTCCAGAGGGGCTTCGACTGCCCTGCCTGCCATAGTGATTTGACTTTACAGAAACAGAGGACATGGCGTGATATAAGCTGAATTCAATATAATTCCAATGCAAGAACTTCCCTAAATTGTGCCCCGTACTGATTTCAACTGCCCCAAGTAACTTTATCCTGGTGCTGAGTCTGTCTCTTAGATGTGTGTCCCTATGTGCTTGCTCTCCATTGCTGACACTCCTGCTCTTCCCTCTGTGTGTGTGTGTGTGTGTGTGTGTGTGTGTGTGTGTGTGTGTGTGTGTGTGTGTGTGTGTGTGTGTGTGTGTGTGTGTAGCTGGATGGGACGATGGACCTGGATGAGCGGGCGGCTGATCCGCTCAGCCATCAGAGAGCTGAGGAGGAGAGAGATAGAGGACATGGAGGCAGCCCTGGCCAGCAAACGCCGGCACAAACGCCTCAACCAGAATGACGACAAAGAGAACCAGCTCACAAATAGGTCAGCCTCCTGAATCTGAATACACACACACACACACACACACACACACACAGACAGACTCTGCATACAGACCCATTATCCATGACAGATTGTAGCAGTCCAGATGAGCTGCCTGGAAACTCTGAGACAACAAGCACAGAAATCCAGATGCAGCACTCCTCTCCTTCTCCAGGAGGCCTTCTGGGAAGTTGGGCCACAACAATGCAGATCTGGAAAACCATGACAGAGTCCATAAAAACAGGGGAGGTAGAAGAACTCATATGCAATTTTGTTATGCAAATACACACCTGTGTAGGAATAATGTTTAATAAGTTGTGTGTACTGTATGTATTCTCATACATTTACTCATACCTTTAATTTCATATTCCTAATAGTATCACTGTCATGTAGCCTACAGACTAATCCAGACCCATTCTATTAGGCTACCAGCCATATCCCTGGAAGCAAAGACGTCAATACAGTCGTTTACGTTTTTTGTCTTTCTTTTGTATTTCATTAGTCTTTATTGACCACAGCAGCAGGCTTGAACGTTTTACCGGTTCAGCAATGCGCGGCCGCCAGAACCCGTCACGCCGCAGCCATAGCAGACGGAAAACCTGACGAGTCTGCAGTCGTTGCCTCCTGTCATCTGTTTTTTTACACTCCGTTTGTTTTTCATTACAACCCAATCAGAAACAAGACTAACAAGACAACAACATCCCTTCGTGTGCCAATCATTATCACCATTGTACTTTTACCGGTTTTCATTGGGCTGTAATGGTAGTGAGGGAGTTCAGGCTGGAGTGTCTAGGCTGAACCCAGTGGGCCATGCTGGCTTGCTGCTCCTCTCTGCTAATTAATGACTGGCTCTACTATAGCAGCTTACTGCAGCCAGCCAGGAAGGGCCCCAGCAGACAACTGCTCCTAGTTGACTCGTGTTCTGGGCTGCAGATCCACAACATGAGGAAGACGCTGGCCCTCCTACATCTCTGCTCCTACTGGATCACATTAGGACAATGACTGTTAAATGGGATCCGTTTGCTGGGTAGTTGGATTACTTGGGTTACATAAATAACAGAGGTGCCCCTTTTAAAGCTGGAAGAATATGTCTATTTGCCACATGCATGCACGTGTCCATAGAGGCTTGTTAGCACGTACACACACACACACACACACACACACACACACACACACACACACACACACACACACACACACACACACACACACACACACACACACACACACACACACACACACACACACACACACACACACACACACACACACACACACATTCCTGAGCAAACATTATCCTTTCTACTCACTGCGGGAATGTCAAATATTCTATTCCAAGTTCCACACATCCTCCAATTCCAATGAGGCGAGGAGAGAGGGAAAGAGAGGGGGAATGAGTCGGAGAGGAAGAAAAAGAGGCAGAGAAATGGAGAGCTATATGAGGACAGAGAGGAGGAAGATGTTTTGCCTGGCAACGTGCTTCCTTTACATGTCTATCATGCTGTCACTTTTCTAGGCTGGATTTGGGAATCTTTTCGCAGAAAAAAAGTTCTTCCCGGCCAAGAAAACTGTCTGGCGTCTTGATTTACTCCAGGAGTGGGAGCCAGTGAGGCACACAACACTGCAGGATGCCTCTGAATGTGGATTACACTGCCCTTCTGGCCACCTTAACACATGAGCAGGGTCAAGCATCACCAACTACCATGAAAGCAGCACTCTGATGTGTCCGTGTGTTTCTGTTTGTGTGTCTGTATCTCAGGTCAGATTTGGGTGACTTCTAAACATGCTCTCTGTGAAACTACAAGCCATCCAGGACATGGAGGAACTGACTGGACTGGTGAGAACAGTGATGTACACCACACACATTACTTGTGAATTTTACTTGTGAATTTACATCAATATCAATCTTACACAAATCTCTATGCACATACTGCCCTAGATTAGTAAATCAATTACAACCAGCCAGTCTCACTCATCTGTTTCTGCATCTCTATGTGGCCCTCTGAGTTTGTCTCCCCATCCACATGAATGGTTCTGAGCATCTCTCTCCCTGTGTTGATGGCTGTCCTGTCTGTGTATTCCAGCTGCGCGGGGCCACTGAGTATGAGGAGAGGAAACTGATCAGAGCTGCCATCCGCCACCTCCGAGACGAGGAGCAGCAGGGTGAGTACAGAGGAGGAGGAGGAGGAGGAGCTGGAGGTAGAGGAGGAGAAGGAACAGAAATGGAGGAGGAGAAGGAACAGAAATGGAGGAGGAGAAGGAACAGAAATGGAGGAGGAGAAGGAACAGAGATGGAGGAGGAGGAGGAGAGAGGAACAGAGATGGCGGTAGATCAGGAGAAGGAACAGAGATGGCGGTAAGAGGAGGAGAAGGAAGAGAGATGGCGTGCAGAGGAGGAGAAGGAACAGAGATGGCGGAAGAGGAGGAGAAGGAACAGAGATGGAGGTAGAGGAGGAGGAGAAGGAACAGAGATGGCGGTAGAGGAGGAGAAGGAACAGAGATGCATGAAGATGATGGAGAAGAAACAGAGACGGAGGCAGATGATGATGAGAAGGAACAGAGATGGATGCAGAGGAGGATGAGAAGGAACAGAGATGGATGATAGATCAGAGAAGGAACAGAGATGGCTGACGAGAGGAGATGAGAAGGAAGAGAGATGGAGCAGATGATGAGAAGGAACAGAGATGGCAGAATGAGGAGAAGGAACAGAGGCAGATGAGGATGATGAGAATGAACAGAGACGGATGGAGATGATGATGAGAATGAAACAGAGAGCAGATGATGATGAGACTTGAAACCAGAGAGGGAACCAGATGATGATGAGAATGAACAGAGACGGATAAGATGATGATGAGAATGAACAGAGGCAGATGATGATGAATGAACAGAGACGGATGATGATGATGATGATAATGAAAAAACAGACGGAGCAGATGATGATGAACAAGACGGATAGCACAGATGATGATGATAATGAAAACAGATCTTGAGATGATGATGATGAATTAAATGAACAGAGGGAGGATGATGATGATGAGAAGTGAACAGAGACGGATATGATAGATGATGAGAATGAACAAGAGAAACAGATGATGATGATGAGAAGGAACAGAGACGGATGATGAGGAGAATGAACAGAGATGGAGCAGATGATGATGAATGGAACAGAGATGATGATGATGATGATGAACAGAGACGGAGGCAGATGATGATGAGAATGAACAGAGATGGATGGCAGATGATGATGATAATGAACTGAGACGGATAGAACAGATGATGAATGAAACAGAGACGGATGGAAGAGATGATGATGATGATGAAACGGATGAGAGACGGATGAAGATGATGATGATGGAAATGAAACAGAGACGGAGGATGAAGATGATGATGATGACAACAGAGAACAGAGACGGGAGGGAAACAGAGAGATGATGAGATGAACAGAGACGGATAGCAGATGATGAGATGAACAGAGACGGAGGCATGATGATGATGAGAAGGAAACAGAGACGGATGCAGATGATGATGATAATGAACAGAGACGGAGGCAGATGATGACAATGAAACAGAGACGGAGATGAGATGATGATGAACAGAGATGGATAGCAGATGATGATTAATGAACAGAGACGGACAGATGATGATGACAATGAACAGAGATGATGATGAAACGAGAGACGGATGAAACAGATGATGATGATGAATGAACAGAGACGCAGATGATGATGATGCAGAGACGGAATGATGACACGGAGAACCAGAGATGATGATGATAATGAAACAGAGACGGAGATAGATGATGATGATGAAACGAGACGGACAGCAGATGATGATGATAATGAACGACAGATGATGATGATAATGAACAGAGACGGATGCAGATGATGATGATAATGAACAGAGACGATGATAATGAACAGATGATGATGAGCAATGAAACAGAGACGGACGCAGATGATGATGACAATGAACACAGACGGAGATGATGATGATGAGAATGAACAGAGACGGATGGAGGCAGATGATGATAATGAATGAACAGATGAGATGATGATGATGAGATGAACCAGAGACGGATGAGGAGAATGAAACAGATGATGATGATAATGAAAACAAGACATAGAGATGATGATGATAAATGAGAGACGGAGCAGATGATGATGACAATGAAACAGAGACGGATAAGCAGATGATGATGATAATGAAACGAGACGGATGATGATGATGCAATGAAAGAGACGGATGATGATGAAGAACAGAGATGATGAGATGAACAGAGATGATGATGATGAGACGGAACAGAGAGACGATGATGATGATGGAATGAAACAGAGACGGATGATGATGATGATGAACAGAGATGATGATTTGCAATGAACAGATGATGATGAAGAAGGAAACAAAGACGGATGATGATGATGAGAAGCACGAAACAGAGATAGCAGATGATGAGAGAGAATGAAACCAGAGACGCAGATGATGATGAGGAGAATGAACAGAGACGGAACAGAATGAAACAGAGATGATGATGATGAGAATGGAACAGAGATTTTTGCAGATGATGATGAGACGCAGATGATGACAATGAAAGAGACGGATGATGATGAGGAATGAACAGAGACGGAGCCAGATGATGATGACAGATGAATGAGACGCAGATGATGATAATGAACAGATGGAGGCAGATGATGATGAGAATGAACAGAGAGACGGATGATGATGATGATGAAAACAGAGACGGATAAGATGATGATGAGAATGAACAGAGACGGGAGGAACAGAGACGATGATGATGATAATGAGGAACAGAGACGGAACAGATGATGAGGAGAATGAAACAGAGACGGAGGCAGATGATGATGATAATGAAACAGAGACGGATGCAGATGATGATAATGAATGAATGATGACAATGAAAGAGATGATGATGATGAATGAACAGAGACGGCAGATGATGATGATAATGAAACCAGAGACAGATGCAGATGATGATGATGACAGAATGGAACAGAGACGGATGCAGATGATGATGATGAATGAACAGAGACGGACGGCAGATGATGATGAGACGGAACAGACGGATAAGATGATGATGACAATGAAAACAGAGACAGATGATGATAATGAAACAGAGAGATGATGATGACAATGAAACAGAGACGGATGATGATGAGCAATGAACAGAGATAAGATGATGAGAATGAACAGAGACGGATGAGATGATGAGCAATGAACAGAGATGATGGGATAAATGAGACAGATGATGATGATGAAATGAAACAGAAGACACAGATGATGATGATGAGAATGAACCAGAGACGGATTGAGATGATGATGATAATGAACGAGAGACAGATGATGATGATAATGAAAACAGAGACGGATGATGATGATTTGAACAGAGAGATGATGATGATAAATGAACAGATGATGAGGATGAGCAATGAACAGACGGATGATGATGATGAACCAGACGATGATGATGATGATGACAATGAAACAGAGACGATGATGATGATAATGAACAGAGACGGGACGGATGATGATGAGCAATGAACAGAGACGATGATGATGAGAATGAACAAGATGATGATGAGAATGAACAGAGACGGATGATGATGACAATGAACAGAGACAGATGATGATGACATGAAAAGATATGAGGAGAGAGATGGAAAAAGAGACGGATGATGATGATAATGAAACAGAGACAGATGATGATGATGATGGAACAGAGACGGATGGCAGATGATGATGATAATGAAAACAGACGGATGCTAAGATGATGATGAAGATGAAACAGAACGAGATGCAGATGATGATGATAATGAACAGAGACGGATGAGGAGATGATGATAAATGAACAGAGACGGAAAGATGATGATGAGCAAATGAGGACGGAGACAGATGATGATGATGAATGAACCAGAGATGGACGGAAGATGATGATGATGAATGAACAGAGACGGATGCAGATGATGATGATAATGAACCAGAGACGGATGCGAGATGATGATGATAATGAAACAGAGACGGATATAAATGATGATGATGATGATGATAAATGAAACAGAGACGATGATGATAAATGAAAATCAGATGATGATGATAATTAACCAGAGACGGATGATGATGATGAGAAGGAACAGATATGAAACAGAGGATGATGATGACGGAACAGAGATGATGAGGATGATGAATGAAACAGAGATGGATGATGAGAAGGAACAGAGACGAGGATGATGATGACAATGAACAGATGGATGATGATGAGAAAGGAACAGATGATGATGATAATGAACAGAGAGATGGAGGATGATGATGACAGATTTTATGATGCAGACAGAGATGATGATGGAACAGGAGATGGATACAGAGACGGAAAAGATGATGATGAGGATGAAACAGAGAGATGATGATGAAAGATGATGATGATGATATGAAACAGAGATGGAGCAGATGATGATGATAATGAACAGAGACGGGATGATGAGATGAGGATATGATGATGATGACGGATGAGATGATGATGATGACGGATGATGAGACGGGATGATGATGATAATGAACAGAGACGGATGATGATGAATGAACAGAGATGATGACAGATATGATGATGAGACGGAATGAGATTCGATGCAGATGATGATGATGGAACGGAACCAGAGACGGATGATGATGATAATGACCCAGACGATGAGATGATGCAGAGAGGCAGATGATGATGATAATGAACAGAGAGATGATGATGATGATGAATTGACAGATGATGATGATCGCAGATGATGATGATGAGACGGAACAGAGATGACGGATGATGATGATGATAATGAACCAGAGACGGATAGAGATGATGATGAAGGAACAGAGACGGCAGATGATGATGAGCAACGAAACAGAGAGACGGATGATGAGAATGAACAGAGACGGATGAGATGATGAGACGGAACAGAGACGCGAAGATGATGATGATGAGATGAAACCAGATTTATGAATGAAAATGACGGATACGGAACAGATGATGATGATAATGAACAGACGGATAAAGATGATGATGAAATGAAACGATAGAGACGGATGATGAGAATGAAACAGACGGGAGAGATGATGAGCAATGAAAACAAGACAGATGATGATGATGACAATGAAAACAGAGACGGATGATGATATAATGAACAGAGATGGATGATGATGATAAATGCAACAGACAGATGATGATGATGAGCAATGAAACAGAGATGAGATGGATGATGAGGAGAAGGAAAAGAGAGAGAGGGAGGATGATGAGAAGGAACAGAGATAGAGGAGGAGGAGAAGGAACAGAGATGGATGATGATCCAGAAGGAACAGAGATGGAGGATGAGATGAAACAGAGATGGAGGAGGAGATGATGAGAAGGAACAAGAGATGCATGGATGATGACAGAGGAACAGAGAGATAGATGATGAGAATGAACCAGATGGAGGCAAAATGATGATGAGAATGGAACAGAGGAGATGATGATGATGATAATGAAACAGAGACGGATTTTAGATGATGATGATGATGAACACAGACAGACGGGATGATGATGAGAAGAAACAGAGACGGATGAATGATGATGATAATGAACAGAGACGGATGATGATGATGATGATAATGAACAGAGACGGATGAAGATGATGATGATGAACGGAACTTTGAGACGAGACGATGCAGATGATGATGGATAATGAAACAGAGACGGATGCAGATGATGATGAATGAAACAGAGACGGATAAAATGATGATGATGAATGACGGAACAGAGACGGATGATGAGCAATGAACCAGAGACGGATGATGATGCAAATGAAACAGAGACGCAGATGATGATGATAATGAACAGATGCAGATGATGATGATGCAATGAAACAGATGATGATGCAGATGATGATGATGAGATGTCCCAGAGACGGATGGAAGATGATGATGATGAAACGAACAGACGGATGAACAGATGATGATGACAATGAAACAGAGACGGATGATGATGATGATGAACTACGGCGATACAGATGAGCAATGAACAGAGACGGATAATGCTAAGATGATGATGACAATGAACAGACGGGCAGATGATGATGAATGAACAGAGACGGAGGCAGATGATGATGAGCAATGAAACAGAGACGGACGCAGATGATGATGACAATGAACAGAGAGATGATGATGAGAATGAACAGAGACGGATGCAGATGATGACAATGAACAGAGACGGATGCCAGATGATGATGATGAGACGGAAACAGAGACGGATGATGATAATGAAACAGAGACGGATGATGATGACAATGAACATAGACGGATAAAAGATGATGATGATGAGACGGAACAGAGATGATGATAAAGTGATGATGATGAAATGAAACAGACAGATGATGATGATGATAATGAAACAGAGACGGAGCCAGATGACGGATGATGAATGAATCCATGAGACAAGAGAGATGATGATGAGAATGAAACAGAGACGATGATGACAATGAACCGAGACGATGCTAAGAGATGATGATGAGACGAAACAGAGACGGGATAAGATGATGAGAAGAACAGAGACAGATGATGATGATGATGAACAGAGACAGATGATGATGACAGACAGAGGATGATGATGATGAACAGAGACGGATGCAGATGATGATGACAATGAACAGAGACGGATGCAGATGATGATAATGATGAACAGAGACGGATGAAGATGATGATGACAATGAACAGCAGAGTTATTTATGATGAATGATGAGAGATGAACGACAGATAAGAACAGATGATGATTAGAATGAAAAGACGGATAGATGATGATGAGACGGAACAGATTTACGGATACAGATGATGATGATAATGAAACCAGAGATGGATGATGAGATGATACGAGAATGAACAGATGTAGACGATGATGAGCAATGAACAGAGATTTTAGATGATGATGATACAGAGAACAGATGATGATGATGAAAAGAAAGAGAGATGTCAGCAGATGATGATGAAATGAAACACAGACGATGATGAGATATGAATGAAGAGAGATGATGATGATAAATGATGATGAACAGAGACGGATGCAGAGATGATGATTGAACAGAGATGATGAGATGAACAGAGATGATGATGATAATGAACAGAGACGGAGCAGATGATGATGATGATGGAACAGAGAGATGATGATGCAATGAACAGAGGAGATAGATGATGATGACAGATGAAAGATGATGATGATAATGAACAAGATGAGGCAGATGATGATGAGCAATGAACAGAGACGGACGCAGATGATGATGATAATGAACAGAGACGGATGATGATGATGATGAGAGGAAACCGTGAGACGATGATGACAATGAACAGAGACGGATGATGATGAATGAACAGAGATCGCAGATGATGATGATGAACGAGACGATGATGATGATGATGATGAAACAGAGTAAGATGATGATGACAATGAACGAGATAGATGATGATGACAATGAACAGAGATGATGATGATGAGAAGATGAGAGACGGATGATGATGATGATGATGAACAGAGACGGCAGATGATGATGATGAATGAACCAGAGACGGATGGCAGATGATGATGATAAATGAACAGAGATGGATGCAGATGATGATGAACAGAGACGGATGATGATGATATAATGAACACAGACAGATGATGATAATTGAGCAAAGACGATGATGACACGCAGATGATGATGAGAATGAACAGAGACGATGATGACGATGAACAGAGAAAGATGATGATGATAATGAACAGATGATGAGAAGGAACAGAGATGGAGATGATGATGATATTTAGAGATGGATGATGATGAATGAAGAGATGATGATGATGAGGAGAAGAACAGATGATGATGAGGAGAAGGAACAGAGATGGATGATGATGAGAAGGAGATGGAGATGAAATGAGAGAGGAACAGAGAAGATGATGATGAGGAGAAGGAACAGAGACGGATGATGATGATGATGATAATGAACAGAGATGATGGAGATGATGAGATGGATGATGATGAGAATGAACAGAGATGGATGATGATGATGATGAGGAACAGAGACGGATGATGATGAGAATGAAAAGATGAGGATGATGATGAGAAGGAAACAGAG
This sequence comes from Oncorhynchus keta, assembly GCF_023373465.1. Lineage (NCBI taxonomy): Eukaryota > Metazoa > Chordata > Actinopteri > Salmoniformes > Salmonidae > Oncorhynchus > Oncorhynchus keta. Next base: position 16,315 of record NW_026288255.1, read on the forward strand.
ATGATGATGATGACGATGAACAGAGACGGATAAGATGATGATGAATGAACAGAGACGGAGGTAGATGATGATGATGATGAACAGAGACGGATGGCAGATGATGATGATGAGGAGGATGACGGAACAGATGATGATGATGAAAGAGACGGATGCAGATGATGATGAAATGAACAGAGACGGATGAAGATGATGATGATGATGAACAGAGACGGGGCAGATGATGATGATAATGAACAGAGACGGATGATGCAGATGATGAGATGGAAAACAGAGATGGATGCAGATGATGATGATGTGAGATGGAAATGAGACAAGATGATGATGATGAATGAACAGAGATGATGATGATGATGAGAATGAACAGAGATGACGGACAGATGATGATGATGATGAAACAGAGATGATGAAGATGATGATGATAAATGAACAGAGACGGATGCAGATGATGAAATTATGATGATGCAGATGATGATGATAATGAACAGAGACGGAGAGATGATGATGATAATGAACAGAGACGGATAAGCAGATGATGAATGAACAGAGATTTTATTTCAGATGATGATGACAAAACAGATGATGATGATGATGATGACAGAGACGGATGATGATGATGATGACAATGAACCAGATGGATGATGATGATGAACAGAGATGATGATGATGAGAATGAAAGAGATAGATGAGATGATGATAATGGAACAGAGATAGAGGAGATGAATGAACAGAGATGGAGATGATGATGATGAGAAGGAACAGAGATGGATGAGATGATGATGAACAGAGATGGATAGAGGAGAAGAACAGAGAGACGGAGGATGATGATGATGAGAATGAACAGAGAGACGGATGATGATGAGAAGGAACAGATAAGATAGAGGAGGAGGAGAATGAACAGAGGATGATGATGATGAGGAAACAGAGACGGAGGCAGATGATGATGATGATGAAACAGAGACGGATGAACAGATGATGATGATGAGATGAACAGAGATGGGATTAGATGATGATGAGAATGAACAGAGACGGATGGAAGATGATGATGATAATGAAAACAGAGATGGGGGCAGAGATGATGAGGAATGAACAGAGATGGGATAGCAGATGATGAGACGGAACAGAGATGGAGGAAGATGATGATGATGAGAACAGAACAGAGATGATGATAGAGAAACAGAGACGGATGAGATGATGATGGAATGAACAGAGATTTGGAGCCAGATGATGATGAGATGAACAGAGATTTAGATGATGATGAGAATGAACAGAGACGGATGCAGATGATGATGACAATGAAACAGAGACAGAGATGATATGCAGATGATGATGATGATGACGGAACAGAGACGGATGCAGATGATGATGATGATAATGAACAGAGACGGCTAAGATGATGACAATGAACCAGAGAGACGATGATGACAGATGATGATGATGAAACAGACGGATAGAGATGATGATGAAATGAACAGAGACGGATACAGATGATGATGACAATGAAACGAGAGATAGCAGATGATGATGATGAAACAGACGGATGCAGATGATGATGATAATGAACAGAGATGATGATGAATGAACAGAGACGGATAGGCAGATGATGATGATAAATGAACAGAGACGGACAGATGATGATGACAATGAAAGAGACGGAGGCAGATGATGATGATGAACGAACAGAGACGGATGCGAAAGATGATGATGATGACGGAGAGCCGCAGATGATGATGATAATGAAACCAGAGACGGATGAAGATGATGATGATGATGACGGAAAACGAGACGGATGATGATGATAATGAACAAGAGAGACGCCAGATGATGATGATAATGAAACAGAGACAGATGATGATGATGAATGAACAGAGACGGAGGCAGAGATGATGATAATGAACAGAGACGGGAGATGATGAGATGAGGAACAGAGATGGAGATGATGAAACAGAGATGGATGATGATGAGGATGAACAGAGATGGATGATGATGATGAACAGAGATGGATGATGATGAAAGAGAGACGATGATAAGATGATGATGATGAGACGGATGACAGAGACGGATGATGATAATGAAAGAGACGATGATGATGATGATGAAACAGAGACGGATGATGATGATGATGATGACGGAACAGAGACGGATGCAGATGATGATGAGAATGAACAGAGATGATGATGACAGATGATGATGAGATGATGAACAGAGATAGAGGCAGGATGATGAGAACGAACAGAGACGGATGGGGGCAGATGATGATGATGAATGAAACAGATTGCAGATGATGATGAGAATGAAACAGAGACGGATGATGATGATGAGAATGGAACAGAGACGATAAAAAGATGATGATGATGAATGAACAGAGACGGATGCAGATGATGATGAATGAACAGAGTGCAGATGATGATGATGATGAACAGAGACGGATGCAGAGATGATGACAGAGAAACAGAGACGGATGCAGATGATGATGAGAATGAACAGAGACGAAAGATGCAGATGATGATGATGAATGAACAGAGACGGATGACAGATGATGATGATAATGAACAGAGACGGATGACGATGATGATGATAATGAACAGAGAGGCAGATGATGATGAGAATGAACCAGAGACGGAGATGATGATGATAATGAAACAGAGACAGATGATGATGAATGAGACGGATGATGATGATGATGATGATGAGAGAGACGGGAAGATGATGATGATGAAAACGATGACGGAGATAAGATGATGATGATGAGACGAAACAGATGACGAGATGATGATGCAGATGATGATGACGGATGCAGATGATGATGATGATGATGAGACGGATGGCAGATGATGATGATAATGAACAGAGACGGATAGCAGATGATGATGATGATGAAACAGAGACGGACAGATGATGATGAGAATGACGGATGATGATGATGATAAATGAACAGAGACGGAGGATAGAGATGATGATGAGCAATGAAATGATGAGAGAGAGATGATGCGAGAAGGAACAGAGGCAGAGGAGGAGATGATGAATGAAACAGAGACAGAGGATGATGAGATGAAAACAGAGATGATGATGATGATAACGGAAGAGATGACGATGATGATGAATGATGATGATGATGGATGATGATGAATGAACAGAGATGACAGATGATGATGAAATGAAACAGAGGACAGATGATGATGAGAATGAACAGAGAGAGGATGATGATGATGGAACGAGATGATGATGAGCAGATGATGATGATGATGATGAACAGAGATGGATGACGATGATGATGATGAAATGAATGAGAGATGATGATGATGATGATGATGATGATGAACAGAGACGGATGAGCGATGATGATGATGATAAATGAACAGAGACGGGCAGATGATGATAAATGAAATGAGACGGATGAGATGATGATGATGAGAACAGAGATGATGACAGATGATGATGATAATGAAGCGATGACGATACGGATGATGATGATGATAATGAACAGATGACGGAGATGATGATGATGATGAATGCAAAACAGACGGACAGATGATGATGATAATGAAACAGACGATGATGATGATGATGATGATGATGATGAACAAGATGATGACAGATGATGATGATGATGACAGATGATGAGATGATGATGATGATGATGAATGAGACGGATGATGATGATGATGATGATGATGACAAGAGATGATGGCAGATGATGATGATGATGATTAAACAGATGACGATGATGATGATGATGATGAAACACACAGATGATGATGATGATGAAACAGAGATGATGATGATGATGATGATGATGATGATGAACAGAGATGATGATGATGATGATGATGATGAACAGATGACAGATGATGATGATGACAGATGATGAACAGAGACGGATGATGATGATGATGATGAACAGAGATGATGATGATGAGATGAAATGATGATGATGAAACAGATGATGCAGATGATGATGATGAATGAAACAGAGATGGATGACAGATGATGATGAGAAGGAACAGAGATGATGATGAGGAGGAGAGGAACAGAGACAGATGATGATGATGAAGGAACAGAGATGGAGGTGATGAGGAGATGATGATGATGAAGGAACAGAGGATGCAGATGATGATGAGGAGAAGGAACATGATGATGCAGATGATGATGAGAATGAACAGAGATGATGATGATGATGATGATGACACAGATGGATGATGATGACGGAGGAGACGATGAACGAGATGATGATGAGAGATGATGATGAAATGGAACAGAGATGATGATGATGAGATGATGATGAGACGGAGGCAGATGATGATGATGAATGAACAGAGATGGATGGATGATGATGATGAGACAGATGCAGATGATGATGATGAATGAAGACAGAGACGGATGATGATGATGAACAGAGATGGATGATGAGACGATGATGATAATGAAACAGAGACGGAGATGATGATGATGATGAACAGAGACGGAGCAGATGATGATGATGAACAGATGAACAGAGATGATGCAGATGATGAACAGAGAGATGATGATGATGAAGAAACAGAGACGGAGATGATGATGATGAATGAAACAGAGATGATGCAGATGATGATGATGATGAAACAGAGATGATGATGAGATGACAGACATGATGATATTGAACCATGATGATGATGGGACAGATGATGATGAAATGAACAGATGATGAGACGATGATGAACGAACAGACAGATGATGATGATGAATGAAACAGAGATGATGATGATGATGATGATGATGACAGAGATGATGATGATGAAACATGACAGATGATGATGATGATGAATGATGAAACGAGATGATGATGATGAGACAGATGATGATGATGAACACAGATGATGATGATGATGAATGATGCAGATGATGATGACAATGAACAGAGATGGATCAGATGATGATGATGATGAACAGATGATGATGATGATGATGATGATGATGAACCAGAGACGATGATGAACAGATGATGATGATGAAACCAGATGATGATGATGAGATGATGATGATGAAACAGAGACGGATGATGATGATGATGATGAAATGAAAGAGAGATGATGATGATGATGATGAATGAGACATGATGATGATGATGATGATGATGACGGATGAGATGATGATGATGATGAACAGAGACGGATGATGATGATGATGATGATGATCCAGGAGATGAGCAGATGATGATGAGATGATGACAGATGATGATGAGATGATGAACCAGATGATGATGATGATAATGAAACAGAGACGGAATGAGATGATGATGATGAAATGAACAGATGATGATGATGATGATGATGATGATGATGATGATGATGATGATGATGATGATGAACAGAGATGATGATGATGATGATGATGATGATGATGATGATGAACAGATGATGATGATGAACAGAGATGATGATGAGATGATGATGATGATGACAGATGATGATGAGAACAGATGATGATGATGATGAACAGATGATGATGAGATGATGATGAGGAAATGAACAGATGATGATGAGACATGATGATGATGAGCAGATGATGAGATGACGGACAGATGATGATGATGAATGAAACAGAGATGATGATGATGATGATGATGACATGATGATGATGATGATGATGACAGATGATGATGATGAGAATGATGACAGAGATGATGATGCAGATGATGATGATAAATGACAGATGATGATGATGATGATGAAGATGATGATACGGCAGATGATGATGATGATGAACAGAGACGATGATGATGAGATGATGATGATGATGATGATGAGATGATGATGATGATGAAAATGAGACGGATGATGATGATGATGATGATGATGATGAACAGATGATGATGATGATGATGAGACGGATGATGATGATGATGACAATGACAGATGATGCAGATGATGATGATGATGATGATGAAACAGAGATGATGATGATGACAGATGATGATGATGATGATGATGAAGATGATGAGACATGATGATGATGATGATGAACATGAGATGATGATGATGATGATGATGAAATGATGATGACAGATGATGATGAAATGATGACAGATGATGATGATGATGACAGAGGACAGATGAGATGACGGATGATGATGATGATGATGATGATGATGATGATGATGCAGATGATGATGATGAATGATGACAGATGAAAGATGATGATGATGAGAGATGATGATGATGGCAGATGATGATGATGAAACAGAGATGATGCAGATGATGATGATGATGAAAACCAGAGATGATGATGAGCAGATGATGATGATGACAGAGATGAGATGATGATGATGATGAAGACAGATGATGAGATGATGATGATGATGATGATGATGACGGAGATGATGATGAATGAATGAGAGATGATGATGATGATGATGATGATGAACAGAGAGGATGATGATGATGAATGAAGACGATGATGCAGATGATGATGATGATGATGATGATGATGATGATGATGATGATGATGATGATGATGATGATGATGAACAGATGATGATGCAATGAACAGAGATGATGATGACATGATGAACAGATGATGATGAGACAGATGATGATGATGACAGAGGAGATGATGATGATGAGAATGACATGATGATGATGATGATGATGACAATGATGAGAGATGATGATGATGATGAATGAAACAGATGATGATGATGATGATGAATGAATGAGATGATGATGATGATGATGATGACGAGAGATGATGATGATGAAATGACAGAGACAGATGATGATGATGCAGACAGATGATGATGATGAGGATGATGAACAGAGATGAACGATGACAGATGATGATGACATGATGAGAGACAGATGATGATGAAATGATGATGATGAGATGATGATGATGATGAAAGAGGAGGAGATGATGATGATGACAATGAACAGAGGGGAAGATGATGATGATGATGACAGAGACGGGACAGATGATGATGAGAATGAAGGGCAGATGATGATGATGATGATGATGATGATGATGATGACAGATGACGGATGATGATGATGAGATGATGATGATGATGATGATGATGATGATGATGATGATGAAACATGATGGGGATGAGATGATGATGAATGAACCAGAGACGGATGAGATGATGATGATGATGAGATGATGATGATGATGAGACGGATGATGATGATGAGATGATGACGGATAGATGATGATGATGATGATGAGATGATGATACAGATGATGATGAAATGACAGACGGATGATGATGATAATGATAAAACAGATGATGCCAGATGATGATGATGACAATGAAAAGATGATGATGATGATGATGATGATGATGATGATGATGATGATGATGATGATGATGATGAACCAGATGATGATGAGGGATGATGATGATGAAATGATGAGACGGATGATGATGATGATGATGATGATGATGAAACGATGAGGGATGATGATGATGACAGGGAGATTGATGATGATGAATGATGATGATGATGATGGATGATGAGAATGAACAGATGATGATGATGATGATGACAGAAACAGAGAGATGATGATGATGAGATGAACAGAGATGATGATGATGATGAGATGATGATGCCAAAAACAGAGACGGATAAGATGATGATGAAGAACAGAGATGATGATGATGATGAAGATGATGATGATGATGATGATGATGATGAGATGAACAGGAGGGGATGATGATGATGATGATGAATGAGAGATGATGATGATGAGGAGACAGAGACGGATGATGATGATGATGATGACAGATGATGATGATGATGATGATGAACAGCAGATGATGATGATGATGATAATGATGACAGATGATGATGATGATGATGATGAACAGATGACGGAGATGATGATGATGAGGAGAAACAGAGAGGGATGAGAGATGATGATGAACAGATGATGATGAAAGATGATGATGATGAATGAAAGAGATGATGAAGATGATGATGATAATGAACATGGACGGGATGATGATGATGATGAATGAGATGATGACAGATGATGATGATGGATGATGAACAGAGACGGGGCAGATGATGATGATGATGACAGAGACGGATGCAGATGATGATGATTTAAATGAATGAACAGAGATGATGAGGGACGATGATGATGAGACAGACGAGATGATGATGATGAGAATGAACATGATGATGATGATGATGGACAGATGAAGAGATGATGATGATGATGAGATGCCAGATGATGATGAGATGAACAGAGATGATGATGATGATGATGATAAATGATGAGATGATGATGATGATGAAAGACAGATGATGATGATGACGACAGAGATGGGCATGATGATGATGATGATGAACAGAGATGATGATGATGAGATGATGATGAAACAGAGACGGATGATGATGATGATGATGATGATGATGGAACAGATGATGATGATGATGATGACGGATGACAGATGATGATGATGATGAATGAACCAGATGATGATGATAAGATGATGATGAGAAATGAACAGAGATGATGATGATGATGATGAGAATGAGACCAGATGAGGGATGATGGCAGATGATGATGATAATGAGGAGGAGGATGATGCCAGAGATGATGATGATGGATGAAAGAGACGGATGATGATGATGATGATGATGAACAGATGACGGATGATGAGCAGATGATGATGATGATGAACAGAGACAGGGATGAGATGATGATGATGATGAACAGACGGATGATGATGATGATGATGATGAGACAGCAGATGATGATGATGATGACAGAGATGATGAGATGATGATGATAATGAACAGAGACAGATGATGATGATGATGAAAATGATGATGATGAACAGAGATGATGATGATGATGATGACAGAGACGGATGATGATGATGATGGAATGATGATGATGATGACGGATGATGATGATGATGATGATGAGACGGATGATGATGATGACATGATGAGAGATGATGATGAGAAGAACAGAGACGATGATGATGATAAATGAACAGAGAGGAGATGCAGATGATGATGAGAATGAACAGATGACGATGATGAGATGATGATGATAAATGAGATGATGATGAGAGATGATGATGATGAAATGATGACCAGATGATGATGATGATGATGAACAGATGATGATGATGACAATGAGATGACGGATGAGATGATGACAGATGATGATGATGATGATGATGATGATGAACAGAGACGGAGATGATGATGACAATGAACAGATGCAGATGATGACAGATGAAAAGAGAGACGGATGATGACGCAGAGATGATGATGATGAACAGAGAAGATGAACAGAGATGGAGGAGGAGAAGGAACAGAGATGGAGGATGAGAAGGAACAGAGATGATGATGATGATGAACAGAGATGATGAGGAGAAGGAACAGAGATGGAGGAGGATGAGATGATGATGAAGGAACAGAGATGATGATGATGAATGAATGATGACGAGACGGAGAGATGATGAATGAAACAGAGAGGCAGATGATGATGATGATGAACAGATGGCAGATGATGATGAGCAATGAGATGACGGATAGCAGATGATGATGATGAAATGAACGATGATGACGACAGCAGATGATGATGAATGATGATGAGACGGATGATGATGATGATAATGAACAGAGACAGATGATGAGATGATGATGATGAAAGCAGAGACGATGATGATGCAGATGATGATGATAATGATGATGACAGATGATGATGATGATGATGATGATGATGATGAGAACAGAGACAGATGATGACGATGATGATGATGAGACACAGATGGATGATGACGATGCAGATGATGGCAGATGATGATGATAAATGGATGAGATGACGATGATAGCAGATGATGATAATTTAACAGAGAGGATGACAGATGATGATGAAATGAACAGAGATGATGATGATGACAGAATGAAACAGAGATGATGAGCGAGATGATGATGGATTTAAGAGATGAGGAGATGATGAGATGATAGATGATGACCAGATGACGGATAGCAGATGATGATGAATGAAACAGAGATGATGATGAGATGATGATGATGATGCAATGAAGACAGATGCAGATGATGATGATGAGCAATGAACAGAGACGGATAGCAGATGATGATGATAATGAACAGATGACAGATGATGATGATGATGAACAGAGACGGATAGCAGATGATGATGATAATGAACCAGAGATGACGGATGAAGATGATGATGAGAGACAGATGATGACAGATGATGATGAGATGATGAGAGACGGATGCAGATGATGATGATGAACAGATGATGGATAAGATGATGATGATGATGGAACAGAGACGGATGATGATGATGACAGAGATGGAAGCAGATGATGATGATGAACACAGACGGATGCAGATGATGATGATGATGACGGAAACAGAGACGGATGCAGATGATGATGATGATGAAAACAGACGGATGAGCAGATGATGATGATGAACAACAGAGAGACGGATGCAGATGATGATGAGCAGATGAATGATAAGATGACGGATGAACAGATGATGATGACAATGAACAGAGACGGATGATGATGATATTTATGAACAGAGATGATGAGATGATGATGATGATGAACAGATGATGATGATGATGATGATGATGAGCAATGATGATGAGATGGAACAGATGAGATGAGATGACGGATGATGAGATGATGAGATGATGATGACAGATGAAGATGACGATGATGATGAGGATGAAGAGATGACGGATGAACAGATGATGATGATGAATGAACAGAGATGGACAGATGATGATGAAATGAACAGAGATGAGAGGATGATGATGATGAAAATGAACAGATGACGGATAGATGAGATGATGATGATGATGATGACGGAAGATGATGATGATGGGAGAAGGAAACAGAGATGATGATGAGATGATGATGAAATGAAACAGAGATGATGACAGATGATGATGAGATGATGATGATGATGAGATTGGATGATGATGACAATGAACAGAGATGATGATGAGATGATGATGATGACAATGAACAGAGGAGGATGATGATGATGATGATGACAGACAGATGATGATGATGATGACAAAGAACCAGATGATGATGACAGAGATGATGATGATAATGAACACAGATGATGATGATGCATGATGAACAGATGATGATGATGATAATGAACCAGAGACGGATGATGATGATGATGATGAACCACAGATGATGATGATGATATGATGAACAGAGAGATGATGATGATGAATGATGAAGACAGAGACGGATGATGATGAAATGATGACGGAACATGATGATGATGATGATAATGACAGATGATGATGAAATGAACAGAGATGAGATGATGATGACAATGAAAACAGAGCAGATGATGATGATGACAATGACGATGAGATGATGATGATGATAATGAACCATGAGATGATGATGATGATGATGAACAGAGATGATGATGATGATGATGATGGAACAGATGATGATGGATGATGAGAGATGATGATGATGCAAGAAACAGATGATGATGATGATGATGATGATGATGAACAGATGACACAGATGATGATGATGATGACAGATGATGATGATGATGATGAGAATGAAACAGATGGACAGATGATGATGATGAATGAAGAGATGCAGATGATGATGATAATGAATGAGAGACGGATGATGATGATGATGAAGAGACGGACAGATGATGATGATAATGAACCAGAGATGGAGGCAGATGATGATGAATGAACAGACGGATAAGATGATGATGATGATAATGAACAGAGACGGATGATGAGATGATGATAATGAACAGAGACGGAGACAGATGATGATGATGAACAGAGAGGCAGATGATGATGACAATGAACAGATGATGAGATGATGATGCAATGAACAGAGACAGATGATGAAGATGAAACAGATGATGATGATGAATGAAACACAGACGGAGAACAGATGATGATGACAATGAAACAGAGACGGATGATGATGAATGACGATGAGATGATGCAGATGATGATGACAATGAAACAGAGACGGATGATGATGATGACAATGAACAGAGACGATGATGATGATGATGAATGAACAGAGATGATGCGATAGATGATGGAAAGATGATGACACAGATGATGATGATGATGATGATGATGAACAGAGACGGATGATGATGATGATGATGATGACAGAGATGAGATGATGATGGAGAATGATGATGATGCAGATGATGATGATGAACAGAGAGGAGCAGATGATGATGATGAGAATGATGATGATGATGATGATGACAGAGACAGATGATGATGACAATGAACAGAGAGAGATGATGATGATGAATGAACAGAGATGAGCAGATGATGATGATGATGAACAGAGATGATGATATGGAGATGATGATGATGATGAACAGAGATGGATGCAGATGATGATGATGATGAACAGAGACGGATGAACAGATGATGATGAAAAATGACGAACCAGATGACGATGATGCAGATGATGATGACAGATGATGATGACGGAGACAGATGATGATGATGAACATCAGAGAGTGATCCGCAGATGATGATGATGATGAACAGATGATGATGATGATGATGATGACGATGAACAGAGATGATGATGATGATGATGATGAGATGAAACGAGACAGATGATGAGAATGAAAACAGAGATGACGGATAGCAGATGATGATGACAATGAACAGAGACGGATACAGATGATGATGATGAATGAGAGACAGATGATGATGATGAATGAAGATGAGAGATGATGACAGATGATGATGATAATGAACAGAGACGATGCAGCATGATGATGATGATGACGACAGAGACGGATGAGATGATGATGATAATGAAAACAGAGATGATGCTAAGATGATGATGAGAATGAAACAGAGAGCAGATGATGATGACAATGAAACAGATGACAGATGATGATGATGATGATGACAGAGATGATGATGATGATGACGAACAGAGATGATGATGAATGATGACAGAGACGATGATGATGAAATGAGAGACAGAGATGATGATGATGATGAACAGAGATCAGATGATGATGAATGAAAAGAGACAGATGATGATGATGAGAATGATGATGAGAGATGATGATGATGACAGACAGAGAACAGATGATGGAGAAGGAACAGATGATGATAATGATGATGATGATGAATGAAAGACGGATGATGATGATGATGAATGAAACAGAGATGATGACAGCATGATGATGATGACGAAATGAAACAGATGCAGATGATGATGAAACGATGATGAGAGACGGACAGATGATGATGATGAATGAACAGAGATGATGATGACAGATGATGATGATGATGAACAGAGAGGATGATGATGATGATGACAGATGATGACAGAGACGAGACAGATGATGATGATGATGAATGAAACAGCAGATGATGCAGAGATGATGATAAATAATGAACAGAGGATCAGAGAGACAGATGATGATGACAGATGAAGAGACAGAGATGATGATGATGAGAGACGGAACAGAGATGATGATGATGAAGAGAGACAGATGAGATGATGATGATGAACAGAGATGAGCAGATGATGATGACAATGAACAGAGCAGATGATGATGAATGATGACAGAACGGAGCAGATGATGAGACGGAACAGCAGATGATGATGATGATGATGACGGATGATGAGACGGATGAACAGATGATGATGAGAATGAACAGAGACGGACAAGATGATGATGAATGAAACAGAGACAGCAGAGATGATGATGACGAGAACAGAGATGATGACAGAATGAACAGAGACGGATGCAGATGATGATGATGAGATGATGAGCAGATGATGATGATGATGCAGATGATGATGACGAATGAACAGAGATGATGATGATGATGAACAGAGAGACAGATGATGATGATGATGATGATGATGATGCAGATGCAGATGATGATGATGAACAGAGAGACGCAGATGATGACAATGATGATGAGAACAGCAGATGATGATGATGATGAATGAACAGAGATGATGATGATAATGACCAGAGACGGAGCAGATGATGATGATAATGAAACAGACGGACAGCAGATGATGATGATGCAGATGGAACACAGACGGATGATGATGATGATGAATGAACAGAGAGATGATGATGATGATGAAACAGAGACGGACAGATGATGATGATGATGAACAGCAGACGCAGATGATGAGAGATGATGATGATGATGACGCAGATGACGGAGCAGATGATGATGATGAATGAACGAGAGCAGATGATGATGATGATGATGATGAACAGAGCAGATGATGATGAACGAGAACGGAAACAGCAGACAGATGATGATGAAATGAACAGAGACGATGAGACAGATGATGATGAGAATGAGATGATGAGACGAGCAGATGATGATGCAATGATGAACAGCAGATGATGATGATAATGAACAGACAGGAGAGATGATGATGATAATGAAACAGGAGAGAGACGGATAGCAGATGATGATGATGAATGAAACAGAGACGATGAGAGATGAGATGATGATGAACAGAGACGGAGCAGATGATGATGAGACAATGAAAGATGATGACAATGAAACAGCAGATGATGATGATGATAATGAACAGAGACGGATGATGATGATGATGATGATGAGATGACAGAACAGATGATGATGATGATACAGAGAACGATGAGACGGATGATGATGATGAGCAGACAGATGATGATGAAGGATGAGATGATGAACAGATGATGATGATGATAAATGAACAGATGATGAGGCAGATGATGATGACAAATGAACAGCAGATGATGATGATAATGAAGAAGAGATGCAGATGATGATGATGAATGAACAGAGACGGATACAGCAGATGATGATGATGAATGAACAGAGATGATGATGAAGAACGATGATGATGATGAAATGAACAGAGACGGAGATGATGATGATGATAATGAACAGAGACGGATGAGATGATGATGATAATGAATGAGAGACGGATGATGATGATGATAATGACAAGACGGAGATGATGATGAGACGATGAAAGAGATGATGATGATGAATGAACAGAGATGATGAGACGATGAACGAGAGATGATGATGATGATGACAATGAACAGAGACGAGATGATGATGATGAATGATGACGAGATGATGATGATGAAGATGATGAGATGATGATGACAATGAAACAGCAGATGATGATGATGAATGAAACGATGAGACGGATAGCAGATGATGATGATGATGAAGGAGGGGAGAGACGGATGATGATGATGATGATAATGAACAGAGACGGATGATGATGATGATGAGCAGATGAATGAGAGACGGATGCAGATGATGATGATGATGATGATGAACAGAGACGGATATGAGATGATGATGAGACGAATGAGATGATGCAGATGATGATGATGATTTTAAGAGACAGATGATGATGATGATGATGAAATGAACAGCAGAGGTGCAGATGATGAGGAACAGATGATGATGATGATGACAGAGATTTAGAGATGAGATGATGATGAATGATGAGAGATGAGCAGATGATGATGATGATGAATGAAAGATGGATGAGAGATGATGATGATGACAGAGACGGAGATGCAGATGATGATGATGATGAAACAGATGATGCAGATGATGATGATGACAATGAAACAGAGACGGATGAAGATGATGATAAATGACAGAGACGATGATGAGATGATGATGATGAACAGAGACGGAGGGCAGATGATGATGAGCAATGAACAGATGGGGACAGATGATGATGAAATGAACAGAGACGGATGGCAGATGATGATGATAATGAAACAGAGACGGATGCAGATGATGATGAGAATGAAACAGAGACGATGAGAGATGATGATGATAATGAACAGAGACGGATGAGATGATGATAGATGATGATGACAGAGAACAGATGATGATGATAATGAAACAGAGACGGATGATGATGATGATAATGAACAGATGATGATGATGGCATGATGATGATGATGATGATGATGAAATGAACAAATGATGATGATGACAGAGATGATGATGACGGAACAGAGACGGATGCAGATGATGATGATGATGATGAACAGAGATGCAGATGATGATGATAACAGAGAACGAGAGACAGATGATGATGAGAATGAACAGAGATGGATCATGAACAGAGGATGAGATGATGAATGAACAGAGATGGAGGGCAGATGATGAGAAGGAACAGAGGATGATGAGGAGGATGATGGAGGATGAAACAGAGGAGGAGATGAGAAGGAACAGAGATGGAGGATGATGAGAATGAACAGAGACGATTAACATCAGATGATGATGATGAGAATGAAAGAGACGGGAGCAGATGATGATGAGATGGAAACAGAGACGGAGATGATGATGAGATGAGACAGAGGATGAGATGATGATGAGAACAGAGACGGAGGCAGAGATGATGATGAGATGGAACAGAGAGAGATGATGATGAAATGAACGAGAGATGGAGGCAGATGATGATGATGATAATGAAACAGAGATGGGCAGATGATGATGACAATGAACAGAGACGGATGCAGAGATGATGATAATGAACAGATGATGAGATGATGATGATGCATGAAACAGAGATGATGAGATGATGATGAACAGAGACGATGAGCAGATGCAGATGATGATGATGAAAATGATGAGGGGAGAGAAATGATGATGAGAATGAACAGATGGAGAACAGCAGATGATGATGATGATGATGAACAGAGACGGAGCAGATGATGATGATGATGAACAGAGACGGATAGGATGATGATGATGATGAGAGACGGATGATGATGATGATGATGAGTCTGAACGATGACGGATGAGATGATGATGATGATGATGCAAGAGATGAATAGCAGATGATGATGATGAATGAACCAGAGACGGATCAGCAGATGATGATGACAATGAACGACAGAGATGATGATGATGATGATGACAATGTCCAGACGATGATGATGATGATGATAATGACACCATGAACAGCAGATGATGATGATGATGAACAGAGACGCAGATGATGATGATAATGAAAATGAGACAGATGCAGATGATGATGATGATGAACAGAGACGGGATGATGAATGAGATAAGATGATGATGATGATGAACCGAGACAGATGATGAAGATGATGATGATGAACAGATGCATGATGATGATGATGATGATGACGATGAACAGATGATAAGACAGACGGGAGATGATGAGGAACAGAGATGCACGATGATGGATGATGATGACAGAACAGATGAAGATGATGATGATTGATGATGAACAGATGACGGATGAAGCAGATGATGATGATAATGATGACGGAGGACAGATGATGATGATAATGAAACAGACGACGGATAGCAGATGATGATGAAATGAACGAGATGACGATGCAGATGATGATGAACAGATGCTAAGATGATGATGATGAGAAGGAACAGATGATGATGGTGAGGAGATGAGAAATGAAAGAGATGGACGGATAAGATGATGATGGAGAAGATGATGACAGAGATGGAGGTACAGAGGAGGATGATGACAGAGACGGACAGATGATGAGAATGAACAGACGGATGGAGATGATGATGATGACGAGACGGGATTAGATGATGATGATGAACATCCTCCAGGGACAAGATGATGATGATGATGAACAGAGACGGATACAGATGATGATGAAGGATGATGTTAAACAGACTTAAATAGGAGGATGATGTTGAAGGAACCAGAGATGGAGACCCAGAGGAGGAGGAGAAGGAACAGAGATGGCTTGTTCATTCAGAGGAGGAGGAGAAGGAACAGGGAGGAAGGAGAAGGAACAGAGAGAGGATTGGAGATGAGATCGGAGACCTGTCTCCAGGAGATGGTAACTCCTCGCCTGCTGGGAGGAGCCAGACCCTCTAGAAACAGTCCAGAAGACTGAAAGACAGGAGCACGATGCCTGATACCTGAGGAAGATGATGATCTCCAAAACAGCCTGGGGAGCAGATAGGACTGAGATGCAGGCAACACCAGACAGGACTGTATGCAGGCAATGGGCGATGCAGACCGATGCAGGCAATAACCAGACAGGACCGATATGATGACACCATGACAGGACCGTATGCAGGCACACAGACAGATGATGCGATGCTATACCAGATAGGACTGTTATTTTATTTATTTATTTCAGATAGGACTGGGCGATTTGGTGGCACAGACAGGATTTATGCAGGCAATTTATTTACCAGACAATATGCAGGCAATACCAGACAGGACCAGATGGAAAACAGGACCGATTATGACAGCTGTATGATCTGACTGCACTGTCAATGCCTCACACTTTTTTATATGAAGAGAGATCAGACAGGCAACTTAGTGCAGGCAATCAGACTTTAATTAGCAGCAATACTCAGACAGGACCGTATGCAGGAGCAATACGTAACTGAACGTAGCAAC
>NW_026288256.1:0-37500 GCF_023373465.1 Oncorhynchus keta
TACTGGAAGTTGTTTTAATGTTGAAGGAGGTCCACAATGTGTCCACTAAGATCAAAACATCGTGTTGACCAACATTTACAAAAAATACTGTTTCTAAAAACAGACCGATTTGGTTATTTTCAAAATGACATCAATAGAATAATAGAGATAATACTCTGAATGAGATGGGTATTTCTCAGGATGCCTCCCCTGGCCGTAGGTTTCAGAGCTTTGATGGTCCGCATCAACAGACACAGAAAACACACAAAAACAACCACGGAGAAACAGCCTCCTACACACATCACAAGAAAGAATTCTGCCCATGCAGCATCTCCCACATGTTGTCTTGAGTATTATAACAGGTTGCTCTCCTTCCATTCACTGCTGTGTGACAAAGCTCATCTGAGACTGTGGGTGGAGGGCGGAGTGGGTGGAGGGCGGAGTGGGTGGAGAGCGACAGGTTGCTTTATGCTGTCCTGTCCTACAGAGGTCCTATGGCCAGAAGAGGGCGACCAGCTGACCAAGAGCCAGTGTTGAGCATTCCTTTCTCATTGCACTTTCCCTCTCTTTTCTCCCGAGGTGATCAACAACAAAAAATGTCGCATTCCAAAGGCTTTGAAAATATCTGATTCGTTGAGATAATTGTACAGTAGCCAATAGGAGAAGAACATCTCCTGTCATTTAAATACCATGTGGTCGGTAATAGAATAAATGAATTAACAGGACAGGGAACAAAACACATGGCCGTGTTATCAATCAGTTAAACTGAGACTTAAACTACTATTTACCTCATGACACCAAAACATCCAGTTAGGTTGGTTAGGACTGGCACCTCAGAAACAAAGACCTCAAAACCAAACACAGGAAACGACTGATTAAATACATCCTCATAGCCACACGCATCAAAAAATAGAGTTCTGTGTTCAGTAGCTGGCGGGTGGCGTGGGGGTTGAGGCAGTGTGCTCAGGGCCATCAGTCCCCAGCAGGACCTGCCATCGGCCCCAAAGGCCCTGTCCAGAGGCCCCCATCGGCCCTGTCCAGAGGCCCCCATCGGCCCTGTCCAGAGGCCCCCATCGGCCCCAAAGGCCCTGTCCAGAGGCCCCCATCGGCCCCAAAGGCCCTGTCCAGAGGCCCCCATCGGCCCCAAAGGCCCTGTCCAGAGGCCCCCATCGGCCCCAAAGGCCCTGTCCAGAGGCCCCCAAAGGCCCTGTCCAGAGGCCCCCAAAGGCCCTGTCCAGAGGCCCCCATCGGCCCCATCGGCCACCAGGCATTCAACAGGCCAGGCCCTGGCTGCCAGGACAGGCCACTGGGGTTCGGTGGGCTAACATTGTTGAGTGTGTGGGCAAGACACAGAAAAACAAGAGCATTTCAAACTGCTTCCTCATTTCATTTGAGGAGGAGGATGATGAGAATTCCTGAAAATGTGAAACATTCAAATGGCGTTAACCAACACATAGGTTTCCTGTGTTCTGAGACAGAATGCAGACCTTTTGTTTCCTGACTGAGACACTTTCAACAGGCTACCAAGAACATACACTACAGTACAAATCACAGTGTTCATTTAGCACGAAGCACTTACAAACAGCAATAAGGAAATGAATGACCGCTAGTGACCTCTCTACCAAGTTATTAAGGATCTCTACAAGATTGTTTATGTTATAGTTCTATATTTGGGAAAGTTTTCCATTTTCAGATCACATGATAACCTCGCACTATGACAACACATCTCCACAGCCCCTCTCCTTCAGACAGACACCAGTATTCAGACCAGCCTTGATTAAAGAACCTCGCACTATGACAACACACCTCCACAGCCCCTCTCCTTCAGACAGACACCAGTATTCAGACCAGCCTTGATTAAAGAACCTCACTCTATTAGACCAGCCTTGATTAAAGAACCTCACTCTATCAGACCAGCCTTGATTAAAGAACCTCACTCTATTAGACCAGCCTTGATTAAAGAACCTCACTCTATGACAACACACCTCCACAGCCCCTCTCCTTCAGACAGACACCAGTATTCAGACCAGCCTTGATTAAAGAGCCCCAGACTATTAGGACCAGCCTTGATTAAAGAACCTCACTCTATTAGACCAGCCTTGATTAAAGAACCTCACTCTATCAGACCAGCCTTGATTAAAGAACCTCACTCTATTAGACCAGCCTTGATTAAAGAACCTCACTCTATCAGACCAGCCTTGGATTAAAGAACCTCACTCTATTAGACCAGCCTTGATTAAAGAACTCACTCTATTAGACCAGCCTTGATTAAAGAACCTCACTCTATCAGACCAGCCTTGATTAAAGAACCTCGCACTATGACAACACACCTCCACAGCCCCTCTCCTTCAGACAGACACCAGTATTCAGACCAGCCTTGATTAAAGAACCTCACTCTATTAGACCAGCCTTGATTAAAGAGCCTCACTCTATCAGACCAGCCTTGATTAAAGAACCTCACTCTATCAGACCAGCCTTGATTAAAGAACCTCACTCTATGACAACACACCTCCACTATTAGCCCCTTGATTAAAGAACTCCTTCAGACAGACACCAGCCCCTCTCTCCTTCAGACAGATTCAGACCAGCCTTGATTAAAGAACCTCACTCTATTAGACCAGCCTTGATTAAAGAACCTCACTCTATTTGACCAGACTTGATTAAAGAACCTCACTCTATTTGACCAGCCTTGATTAAAGAACCTCACTCTATCAGACCAGCCTTGATTAAAGAACCTCACTCTATTTGATCAGCCTTGATTAAAGAACCTCACTCTATTTGACCAGCCTTGATTAAAGAGCCTCACTCTATTAGACCAGCCTTGATTAAAGAACCTCACTCTATCAGACCAGCCTTGATTGAAGAACCTCACTCTATTTGACCAGCCTTGATTAAAGAACCTCACTCTATTTGATCAGCCTTGATTAAAGAACCTCACTCTATTTGACCAGACTTGATTAAAGAACCTCACTCTATTTGACCAGCCTTGATTAAAGAACCTCACTCTATTAGACCAGCCTTGATTAAAGAACCTCACTCTATTTGACTTGACCACAAGAGAAGAACGATCATTTGAACTAGGAATGTCCCTGTGTCAAGCAGTGAGCTATAGAGCGGTCAGGTTATCTAGAAGCGCCGTGTCAGACACGGGGGGCTAGTTAACATGGCTTGTTAAACAGGGCAGCTTCATTACCTCGTGTCATTATGGACGTTCAGGCTCCGAGGCCGTGTTTAAACACCTGAGACAACGGGTGCGTCCCCAAACGGTAGCCTATTCCCTATGGGCCCTGGTCAGAAGTAGTGCACTGCATAAGGAATAGGGTTCTATTTGGTAGTCACCCTCTAACACAGTACTAACAGGGTAATCAGCACAGCCGGGCATCACTCTGTCACCAGTATTTATTCAGCCCAGAGCTATTAGGTCGGAGAAATGCCGTGGCTCCTGACAGGCACACCGACGGGGCCTCATGGCAGGTGACTCAGACAGGACAATGTAAATGTCTGACTGTCACTGGTGGCAGCTATCGAATGCCGATTCACAGAGACACACTCCAGTCGATAACCACTGAGGAGTTGTTATGGACGCTTAGGAAACATGATCATTAATGGATGGTCTTTCTGCGTGCCAACGTCCATGCTGGACTGGTGGTATATAGGCTAGATTAGACAATACTACACAGTTCCATTTTTTTTTAAAACCTTTATTTAACTAGGCAAGTCAGTTAACAACAAATTCTTATTTTCAATGACTGAGTGGGTTAACTGCCTTGTTAGGGAACAGTGGGTTAACTGCCTTGTTCAGGGGAAGAACGACAGATTTGTACCTTGTCAGCTCAGGGATTCGAACTTGCAACCTTCCGGTTACTAGTCCAACGCTCTAACCACTAGGCTACCCTGCCGCCCCATTGAGAAGGTTAGTGAAACCAAGGTTAGATAGACAGACTGAGAGAGTGAGGGTCTCTCTATGCTCCACAGAACAGCTTGTTGCAGGGTGGAGGATGGAGACGTATTTTTGATAGTGTGACTGTGACAGTTCTCTGTGGAACGATACCTGGGCGTGTTGTTGTCTTTGGAGGAGACAGAGGTGGGAGACAACGGGGGAGGCTGCGGTTTGGTTTTGGTGGTCTAAGTCTTCTCACATGTAGTGAGAAGGTCCTATGAAATCGCAGTGTGTAGGCGGTACCGGTGTCTGGTCTTAGTCGGTGGGCCCCAAACAAAAGGACTTTCTTCCTCAGACAGCTCAATGGCTTTCATGTCACTGGAATGTGTGGATGAAAGTTTTTTTAGTTTCTCAAGTTGTAGTTTCTGAAGTCGATCAGACACAAAGGTAACATTCAGAGGTGAGGTAGTTGTGGAAGCATTGACATGAACAGGACTCTGTTGTGGGGCTGGACCAAAGGCTGCTACAGTACTGTATTAGAAGACACAGTGTGTTAGTGTGTTACTGCCTTACCGTTTGGAAAGACTGGCTTAAACAGAAACTCATATGGTGGGTGAAGGGGGCATTCCAACACACACACACACACACACACACACACACACACACACACACACACACACACACACACACACACACACACACACACACACACACACACGACAGGTAATACAACATGTTAGTCTGCTTCTAGGACAGGTAATACAACATATTTAGGCTGCTTCCAGGACAGGTAATACAACATAGTTAGAATGCTTCCAGGACAGGTAAAACAACATGTTAGGCTGCTTCCAGGACAGGTAATACAACATCTTTAGGCTGCTTCTAGGACAGGTAATACAACATGTTAGTCTGCTTCTAGGACAGGTAATACAACATGTTAGGCTGCTTCCAGGACAGGTAATACAACATGTTAGGCTGCTTCTAGGACAGGTAATACAACATGTTTAGACTGCTTCTAGGACAGGTAATACAACATGTTAGGCTGCTTCCAGGACAGGTAATACAACATGTTAGGCTGCTTCTAGGACAGGTAATACAACATGTTTAGACTGCTTCTAGGACAGGCAATACAACATGTTTAGACTGCTTCCAGGACAGGTAATACAACATGTTTAGACTGCTTCCAGGACAGGTAATACAACGTGTTAGAATGCTTCCAGGACAGGTAATACAACATGTTAGGCTGCTTCTAGGACAGGTAATAGAACATGTTAGGCTGCTTCCAGGACAGGTAATACAACGTGTTAGGCTTCTTCCAGGACAGGTAATACAACATGGTTAGGCTGCTTCTAGGACAGGTAATAGAACATGTTTAGGCTGCTTCTAGGACAGGTAATACAACGTGTTAGGCTGCTTCTAGGACAGGTAATACAACGTATGGGCCAGATCCTGATGACCTATTGAGCCTGATACGGAACCGTTGGTATCCAAGAGCAAATTGATGCTAATAATTTTTCAACATTTCTGTAACAAACTTGGACTATCTTAACAAATACAGAATCTGCTGTTTTAATATTGGAAGATTTAAAAAAAATGATAATTTAAAAAGTCATGATTGATAAACATAGGTTTTTCACTCACCATCCTGTTCCTATCACACAACTCCGCAGAGCCCACCGCCTCTCCTGTGGTTTCGAACTCTTAACGTGCTACAAAGAGGAACTGTAAATATATAGGTCGGATAATTAGCTTATTAAGCAGTCTGCCATTATCTCTCGTTTTCCAATACAACCTTGACAACAGATACATGATCTATTGCCATTTATAGGCTACAATCCTCTAATTGAGCAGCGGTCTAATGGAAAGGGTTTTATTCACAGTCAGTTCCCATATTGCTAATGATACGTTTAACCGACGGGCCGATGAAAGGCGCCCGCAGCAGCATGGTGTTAAATGAATAGAGTTGTCATTGACAGGCCTTTATTGACTCCAGGCGGATTAATGTGAGGAGTGTGTGTGATCATGATGCTCCGTGCGGTTTCCTTTCCAACCGGAAACGTCGCAAATCAACCAGAGCCCTTTTTCCAGTCACAGTCAGGGAGCTGAATAACGAAGGATTCATTCTTGTCTTATATACTGTTGCTGTTATTATTATTACTAGCAATAATGGTTATTTAATCGTTATTATAGTAATATCAACATAATAATAAGCCTAACTAGTCACAATAATAATAATAATACGTATAGTCTAGTGTACAAGTATCAATAAAATGTAACAACTTTTTATAGCCATCAAATGTTTAAATTTAGATCATTTTCTCCCACGCGTTACTTGACACAGCCACAAGCTGGAATTTGCCTTCCAACCAGGGCCCCGAACCGCTCACCCACCCACCCATCTAGTTTTTAACTTTCAAGTTTCTCAACCCACGGGGGGACTTTACCAGTATACCGAGTCTACCAAGCTGTGCCAAGTACATTATTTCACGCATCTGCCTTATCGCCTCTGAACGGAAATGTTATTGTGAACTATGTCCGGTTTTCTAAAATGCGCGTGGGGTTGAGGAGGTTTATAGATGTGTATCACTGAAACACCAGACAGTAAGTAACCCAGTCGGCCTGCCGGACAGACGAGTCGACCTCTCAGTTCCTCTCAACACCACTGGAGGGCAACAGTATTGAGAATCAACAACAAAAGACTAATAGTAACAACAACAAATACAATAATCATGTTAACAATATAAAACATATATTTGACTATAATAGATTATAGGCCTAATGTATAGCGAGTCTGGGCCTACTACTGTATCCATATGGTCCGTGATCATTAGACCATGTGCCTTTACCCGTTTCATTTCAGGATAATATAATAATAATAATATTAATATATGCCATTTAGCAGACGCTTTTATCCAAAGCGACTTACAGTCATGTGTGCATACATTCTACGTATGGGTGGTCCCGGGAATCGAACCCACTACCCTGGCGTTACAAGCGCCATGCTCTACCAACTGAGCTATGTGAAAGTCATTTCATTTCAAGACAAAACTATTTCCTTCTAGTGATATAAATAGCTCGTAACTAAATAGGCCTGTAGCCCAGTCTTTCCTAAAGCAAAGCCTATTCAAACGACCCTGACAAAGTTTCCGAGTCTAACGCAGCAAAGGTGAAAATTCCGTGATTGTGGCTCTCATTTGATTGTGGTTTGCGATGGTAGTTCTGTCGCTGCTCTTGCTCGGCAAGACTCGATAGTTTCCGACGCTCATATTCCGGAATAGAACCCTTATATGTAGGCAGGGGTGTTCTTAGATTTACCGGATAAAACCATGTATGGCTTCTAGAGAAGAACCGGAATTCCTATTTGAAGGCGATGTGTAGAGGAAACATTTCAAATCGTATACATCAGATACGCTTGTAAACATTGATGTCCGTCTAAACTGATAACATGCCATCTTGCATTCGTTCATTTCTTTACACCTGTATTGTGTTATAATTTTCGTGCTAATGGAAACTGCATGGAGAAAAAAACAAACATATTTTATCGCTTTATATTGGCGAACTTTCACTTGTGGGTTCTCCATTGACAGCCCGGGGCCAATAGGATCCCCCAGCGCCTCCTCTCTCGAACCAAACGGTCCTTGTATGGGCAGTGACGTAGTGGCGCATTCACTGCCCCACTGATAAATACATACTACTGCTGCTCGTGCTGCTAGGATCCGTCATTCACTAAACAGCCTGATGATCTGGAGAGAGTAGAGTCGACTATAGAGGTGGTATCAACACACGCTCCAGATTGTGTTAACTTCTCCGGACAGGTTATCAGATGTTTCAGTGTAGGATAGAACTGTAAGGCCACACATACTCAACCAGCCGGTTTAAAATACCGTTTTAACCCTGGAAACAGCGAGAAGCCGTTAGTTAAATGATGACGGCTAAAACTTTAGAGAAAGTCCCGGTCTCTCTGGGTGGGTATGTCCATCCTGTCTCTGATTCCATCTACTCTGTGGATCATGACAGTCTGCCGCCCGGGGTGGCTATCTTTCCTAACGCTGATTTAGGAGGCCACTACCACGACCATCTTAGCGGAGCTCCAGGTAAGCGTTGTTTTGATATCATGGGGACCTTTAGAGAATGCAACATGTGCTGTGTTGGTTATTGGAGAGGAAACACATCGGCTGCTACTACCTATAGGTTATAATATTATGCATAATGTTTGATATTGCATTTTTTTCATCTTGGCCAAGAGATTTTGGAAATATTTTTGAATTAATGGTTGTGGGACAAATGTATGTCTGGATATATGTATCAATGGTAATAAAAAAATGTTATGTTTTAGAGACACGTGGCTAGAGTTACGCACTTTTCCCCAAAAAGTTTGCATGAAAGTAAAACGGCACCCCTTTGAAAAGTTGAATGAATGACCGGTGGGTAAAGGATGCGAGCGCAGCACGCACCAAACACTGTGCGCACGAGAACGGACCTGCAGCATGTTTTTTTAAAGCTCTCTGATTTGTTTGTTTCGTGATTATCTGCTAAGATGTCTCTTCTTATCTTCCAGATGGCTTGATGAGTGGCGATATGAGCTTAGAGAAACGCTCTCTCGACCTGTCTTACTCTAGCTTCTCCCAGCCCCTAGCCATCGGAACCAGACCTTCACCTACATGGGAAAGTTCTCCATCGACTCTCAGTATCCCGGTAACTGGAACCCCGAGGGCGTCATCAACATTGTGAGTGCGGGGATCCTGGGCATGACCCAGCCATCTTCCGCCTCCTCCTCCCCGGCGTCCTCCGGCTCTCCCGGCCATTTCTCCTCCACGCTCAGCTGCACCATGGCCCAGAACCAGGCCGACATGGAGCACCACCTCTACTCTTCCCCGCCTCCCTACGGCTGTGGGGAGGTCTACCAGGACCCGTCGGCCTTCCTCTCCACCGGGCCCGGTATCTCTTACCCGCCGCCGTCCTACTCCTCCCCTAAGCCCAACACAGACTCGGGTCTCTTCCCCATCATCCCAGACTATGCTGGGTTCTTCCAGCCGACCTGTCAGAGGGACATGCAGGCCATGCCTGACCGCAAGCCCTTCCCCTGCCCACTGGACTCCTTTAGAGTACCCCCACCTCTGACTCCCCTGAACACTATTAGGAACTTTACATTAGGTGGGCCGGTCTCGGATGGACCCAGACTCCCCACCGCGTACAGCCCCCAGAACCTCCCCCTGAGACCCATCCTGCGGCCCAGAAAATATCCCAACAGGCCGAGCAAGACCCCGGTCCATGAGCGGCCGTACCCCTGCCCAGCGGAAGGCTGCGACCGGCGGTTCTCTCGGTCTGACGAGCTGACCAGACACATCCGGATACACACGGGACACAAACCGTTCCAGTGCCGGATCTGCATGAGGAACTTTAGCCGCAGCGACCACCTCACCACGCACATCCGCACGCACACCGGAGAGAAGCCCTTCGCCTGTGATTTCTGTGGCCGTAAGTTCGCGAGGAGCGACGAGCGCAAAAGACACACCAAGATTCATCTCAGACAGAAAGAGAGAAAATCATCCACTGCGCCATCAAACAACACGAACTCTGATCGCTCCGGTACCGGTTCTATAAGCACATCTAGCGGAGTCTGCTCCTCCAGCACGGGACAGCTGGCGGGATGCCCCTCGCGGGCGGTATAGAACACACTATAGCCAATAGGTTTATGGAATAAATATTTAGAAACCTTGACGAACTAAAGACAATAGAGATTGAGGTTTAATTTTTTGAAAGCTGCAAGTTAAAAACATAATATGGAACGAACTTTACATGCAACCGCATAATTCTCTTTCATGCGTAAATGCGCATCATTCCGGTGCGCGCCAAACGTTCCCACGATGTATCCTCTTAGTTTGGTGGCTGAGAGAAACGCACTTTGTTTGCATAGCCTACTGAAGTCAGTCAAGTTAATAGACAATACTTTTAACACGTGGCTGCCTATATTCTCTTCAGGTATCGGGAAGAAACATGTTGAGGATTAATATCAAGCACATTTACACTGACGCGCCAATAGGCTACAATTACACAACGCTGCATGGAAAGAACGTTATGTTTGCAATAATTTAGAAGGAAAGGTGTTTTAAATTATTTACTAGACAAAAATGTATCCATTTTAACATGTTCATTGATTGTATTTCCCCCTGTTGTGCCTCGTTTCACACGTTATTTTTGTACATTGTCAATACAAGGACGATTTAATGAATTGTACATTTTGTCATTTAATATCAAAGTTTGATTATATGTATATTTTTGTACACATTGTGCCGTGTAACTATGGAAAGTGTTGTGGTTTATGTCTAACAATACGGAATGTAAATAATTTAACTCAACCGACTTGACATTTGTTTTTCGTGAATGTTTCCGACTCATATTAAATGTTAATGTTGATTTTATAAAATCTCAATGGCCTCCAGAAAGGCCTGGTTATTTCTTGTGAACTAAAAACAAATAAAGTAAACTCTGAACAACATGAATATAATGTAATATTATTGGAAAGTACACTAGAAGGGGTGGGCATGGTAATTCCCGTGTAACGTCAGTCTGATGTGAGTCATGCCTTCACAAGGCTGCTCCCACTCACCGTCTATCCGTCCTGTTCTGATGTTGTGGTTAACAACAACTAGAACAGGAAAGATCTTTACCGTTGTTCATGTAGAGATCTATACACACAGGACATCCAATAATAATAATACGTTAAATAAAGGTTAAAAAAATAATAATTATCTAAAGTATATACTTTGATCATCCAAAACTCATGCCGGTAGTCTGATCAACATTAAAATATAATGCCGGTCGTCTGTTCAACATTAAAATATAATGCCGGTAGTCTGTTCAACATTAAAATATAATGTCGGTAGTCTGATCAACATTAAAACATAATGCCGGTAGTCTGATCAACATTAAAATATAATGCCGGTAGTCTGATCAACATTAAAATATAATGCCGGTAGTCTGATCAACATTAAAATATAATGCCGGTAGTCTGATCAACATTAATATCTAATGCCGGTAGTCTGATCAACATTAAAATATAATGCCGGTAGTCTGATCAACATTAAAATATAATGCCGGTAGTCTGATCAACATTAAAATATAATGCCGGTAGTCTGATCAACATTAAAATATAATGCCGGTAGTCTGATCAACATTAAAATATAATGCCGGTAGTCTGATCAACATTAAAATATAATGCCGGTAGTCTGATCAACAATAATATCTAATGCCGGTAGTCTGATCAACATTAAAATATAATGCCGGTAGTCTGATCAACATTAATATCTAATGCCGGTAGTCTGATCAACATTAAAATCTAATGCCGGTAGTCTGATCAACATTAAAATATAATGCCGGTAGTCTGATCAACATTAAAATATAATGCCGGTAGTCTGATCAACATTAAAATATAATGCCGGTAGTCTGATCAACATTAAAATATAATGCCGGTAGTCTGATCAACATTAAAATATAATGCTGGTAGTCTGATCAACATTAAAATATAATGCCGGTAGTCTGATCAACATTAAAATATAATGCCGGTAGTCTGATCAACATTAAAATATAATGCCGGTAGTCTGATCAACATTAAAATATAATGCTGGTAGTCTGATCAACATTAAAATATAATGCCGGTAGTCTGATCAACATTAAAATATAATGCCGGTAGTCTGATCAACATTAAAAATAATCCCGGTAGTCTGATCAACATTAAAAATAATGCTGGTAGTCTGATCAACATTAAAAACTAATGCCGGTAGTCTGATCAACATTAAAATATAATGCCGGTAGTCTGATCAACATTAAAATATAATGCTGGTAGTCTGATCAACATTAAAATCTAATGCCGGTAGTCTGATCAACATTAAAAACTGCCGGTAGTCTGATCAACATTAAAATATAATGCCGGTAGTCTGATCAACATTAAAATATAATGCCGGTAGTCTGATCAACATTAAAAACTAATGCGGTAGTCTGATCAACATTAAAATATAATGCCGGTAGTCTGATCAACATTAAAATATAATGCCGGTAGTCTGATCAACATTAAAACTAATGCTGGTAGTCTGATCAACATTCAACAAAATCTAATGCCGGTAGTCTGATCAACATTAATATCTAATGCCGGTAGTCTGATCAACATTAATATCTAAATCAACATTAAAAACTCATCCCGGTAGTCTGATCAACATTAAAATATAATGCTGGTAGTCTGATCAACATTAAAAATAATGCCGGTAGTCTGATCAACATTAAAATCTAATGCCGGTAGTCTGATCAACATTAAAAACTCATGCCGGTAGTCTGATCAACATTAAAATATAATGCCGGTAGTCTGATCAACATTAAAATATAATGCCGGTAGTCTGATCAACATTAATATCTAATGCCGGTAGTCTGATCAACATTAAAAACTAATGCGGGTAGTCTGTTCAACATTAAAATATAATGCTGGTAGTCTAATCAACATTAAAATATAATGCCGGTAGTCTGATCAACATTACAAACTAATGCGGGTAGTCTGATCAACAGTCAAATATAATGCCGGTAGTCTGATCAACAATCATATCTAATGCCGGTAGTCTGATCAACATTAAAATATAATGCCGGTAGTCTGATCAACATTAAAATATAATGCCGGTAGTCTGTTCAACATTAAAATATAATGCCGGTAGTCTGATCAACATTAAAATATAATGCCGGTAGTCTGATCAACATTAAAATATAATGCCGGTAGTCTGATCAACAGTAAAATATAATGCCGGTAGTCTGATCAACATTAAAATATAATGCCGGTAGTCTGATCAACATTAAAATATAATGCCGGTAGTCTGATCAACAGTAAAATATAATGCCGGTAGTCTGATCAACAAAATATCTAATGCCGGTAGTCTGTTCAACATTAAAATATAATGCCGGTAGTCTGATCAACATTAAAATATAATGCCGGTAGTCTGTTCAACATTAAAATATAATGCCGGTAGTCTGTTCAACATTAAAATATAATGCCGGTAGTCTGTTCAACATTAAAATATAATGCCGGTAGTCTGATCAACAATCATATATAATGCCGGTAGTCTGTTCAACATTAAAATATAATGCCGGTAGTCTGATCAACATTAAAATATAATGCCGGTAGTCTGATCAACAGTAAAATATAATGCCGGTAGTCTGTTCAACATTAAAATATAATGCCGGTAGTCTGTTCAACATTAATATATAATGCCGGTAGTCTGATCAACATTAAAATATAATGCCGGTAGTCTGATCAACAATCATATCTAATGCCGGTAGTCTGATCAACATTAAAATATAATGCCGGTAGTCTGATCAACATTAAAATATAATGCCGGTAGTCTGATCAACAGTAAAATATAATGCCGGTAGTCTGATCAACAATCATATCTAATGCCGGTAGTCTTCAACATTAAAATATAATGCCGGTAGTCTGATCAACATTAAAATATAATGCCGGTAGTCTGATCAACATTAAAATATAATGCCGGTAGTCTGTTCAACATTAAAATATAATGCCGGTAGTCTGATCAACATTAATATCTAATGCCGGTAGTCTGATCAACATTAAAAACTAATGCCGGTAGTCTGATCAACATTAAAATATAATGCCGGTAGTCTGATCAACAGTAAAATATAATGCCGGTAGTCTGTTCAACATTAAAATATAATGCCGGTAGTCTGATCAACATTAAAATATAATGCCGGTAGTCTGATCAACAGTAAAATATAATGCCGGTAGTCTGATAGACAGTAGATCGTGTTTCCGAACACCAAATAGGCCGAAACAACTTTAAACTGAGACAGTAGATCGTGTTTCCGAACACCAATCAAACGATAGGCCTAAACAACTTTAAACTGAGACAGTAGATCGTGTTTCCGAACACCAATCAAACGATAGGCCTAAACAACTTTAAACTGAGACAGTAGATCGTGTTTCGAACACCAATCAAACGATAGGCCTAAACAACTTTAAACTGAGTTATATGTCACCAACAAACTGTCTGTCAAAGTCATTTGTGTCATGGTCAAAACATATTGATGCAGTAGTAGCTAGGAAGGGGAGAAGTCTGTCTATAATAAAGCGGGCCCTAGCCCTACAGGCCCTAGTTTCTACCTTCTTAACAACACTATCAACAAGGCAGGTCCTTCAGGCTCTAGTTTTGATGCACTGGGACGACTGTTCAGTCATGTGTTCAGGTGCCACAAAGAGGGACTTTTGTCAACTGTCTCAGAACAGAGCAGCACAGCTGGGCCTCTAATGTACACGGATAGCTAACATTAATAATATGCATGTCAATCTCTCCTGGATTCAAAGTGGAGGAGAGATTGACTTCATCACTACTTGTATTTGTGAGACGTATTGACATGTTGAAAGCACCAAGCTGTCTGTTTGAACTACTGGCACACAGCTCAGACACCCAACATACCCCACAAGACATGACACCAGAGGTCTCTTCACAGTCCCCAAGTCCAGAACAGACTATGGGAGGTGCACAGTACTACATAGAGCCATGACTACATGGAACTCTATTCCACAGTACTACATAGAGCCGTGACTACATGGAACTCTATTCCACAGTACTACATAGAGACATGACTACATGGAACTCTATTCCACAGTACTACATAGAGCCATGACTACATGGAACTCTATTCCACAGTACTACATAGAGCCATGACTACATGGAACTCTATTCCACAGTACTACATAGAGCCATGACTACATGGAACTCTATTCCACAGTACTACATAGAGACATGACTACATGGAACTCTATTCCACAGTACTACATAGAGCCATGACTACATGGAACTCTATTCCACAGTACTACATAGAGACATGACTACATGGAACTCTATTCCACAGTACTACATAGAGCCATGACTACATGGAACTCTATTCCACAGTACTACATAGAGCCATGACTACATGGAACTCTATTCCACAGTACTACACAGAGCCATGACTACATGGAACTCTATTCCACAGTACTACATAGAGCCATGACTACATGGAACTCTATTCCACAGTACTACATAGAGCCATGACTACATGGAACTCTATTCCACAGTACGACATAGAGCCATGACTACATGGAACTCTATTCCACAGTACTACATAGAGCCATGACTACATGGAACTCTATTCCACAGTACTACATAGAGCCATGACTACATGGAACTCTATTCCACAGTACTACATAGAGCCATGACTACATGGAACTCTATTCCACAGTACCACATAGAGCCATGACTACATGGAACTCTATTCCACAGTACTACACAGAGCCATGCCTACATGGAACTCTATTCCACAGTACTACATAGAGCCATGACTACATGGAACTCTATTCCACAGTACTACATAGAGCCATGACTACATGGAACTCTATTCCACAGTACTACATAGAGCCATGACTACATGGAACTCTATTCCACAGTACCACATAGAGCCATGACTACATGGAACTCTATTCCACAGTACTACACAGAGCCATGCCTACATGGAACTCTATTCCACAGTACTACATAGAGCCATGACTACATGGAACTCTATTCCACAGTACTACATAGAGCCATGACTACATGGAACTCTATTCCACAGTACGACATAGAGCCATGACTACATGGAACTCTATTCCACAGTACGACATAGAGCCATGACCATATGGAACTCTATTCCACAGTACTACATAGAGCCATGACTACATGGAACTCTATTCCACAGTACTACATAGAGCCATGACTACATGGAACTCTATTCCACAGTACGACATAGAGCCATGACTACATGGAACTCTATTCCACAGTACTACATAGAGCCATGACTACATGGAACTCTATTCCACAGTACGACATAGAGCCATGACCCCTGCAGCAGGGCAGCTCTAACAGACTGGAGTTAGATGATACTAACGTTACTGACGATACTGACGATACTGACGATGCTGACGATACTGACGTTACTGACGATACTGACGATACTGACCTTACTGACGATACTGACGTTACTGACGATACTGACGATACTGACGTTACTGACGATACTGACGATACTGACGATACTGACGATACTGACGTTACTGGCGTTACTACTGGCGTTACTGACGATACTGACCTTACTGGCGATACTGGCGATACTGACGTTACTGACGATACTGGCGTTACTGGCGTTACTGACGATACTGACGATACTGGCGTTATTGATGTGACGATATGATACTGGCGATACTGGCGTTACTGACGATACTGGCGATACTGGCGTTACTGGCGTTACTGACGATACTGGCGATACTGACGATACTGGCGTTACTGGCGTTAATGACGATATTGATTATACTGACGTTACTGACGATATTGACGTTACTGCGATACTGGCGATACTGGCGATACTGGCGTTACTGACGATACTGACGATACTGGACGTTACTGACAATACTGGACGATACTGACGATACTGGCGTTACTGACGATACTGACGATACTGACGTTACTGACGATACTGACGATACTGACGATACTGACCGATACTGACGATACTGACGTTACTGTTACTGGCGATACTGGCGTTACTGGACGATACTGGCGTTACTGGCGATACTGGCGTTACTGACGATACTGGCGATACTGGCGTTACTGACGATACTGGCGTTACTGGCGTTACTGGCGATACTGGCGTTACTGACGATACTGGCGTTACTGGCGTTACTGACGATACTGACGATATTGGCGTTACTGACGATACTGACGATACTGACGATACTGGCGTTACTGACGATACTGCCGATACTGGCGTTACTGGACGATATTGGCGTTACTGGCGATACTGGCGATACTGGCGATACTGGACGTTACTGGCGATACTGCGATACTGGCGTTACTGACAATACTGACGATACTGGCGATACTGGCGTTACTGACGATAATACTGGCGATACTGACGATACTGACGTTACTGACGATACTGACGTTACTGATACTGGCGATACTGACGATACTGACGATACTGGCGTTACTGACGATAATACTGACGATACTGACGATACTGGCGTTACTGACAATACTACTGGCGATACTGGCGATACGATGACCTTACTGACGATACTGGCGTTACTGACGATACTGGCGATACTGACGATACTGGCGTTACTGGCGATACTGCGATACTGGCGTTACTGACAATACTGACGATACTGGATACTGACCATACTGACGATACTGGCGTTACTGGCGATACTGGATACTGATACTGGCGTTACTGGCGTTACTGGCGATACTGGCGTTACTGGCGATACTGGCGATACTGGCGTTACTGGCGATACTGGCGATATGGCGATGGCGTTACTGGACGATACTGGCGTTACTGGCGTTACTGGCGATACTGGCGATACTGGCGTTACTGGCGATATACTGACGATACTGACGATACTGGCGTTACTGACGATACTGACGATACTGACGTTACTGACGATACTGGCGATACTGGCGTTACTGCGTTACTGGCGATACTGACGATACTGGCGTTACTGACGATACTGGCGATACTGGCGTTACTGACGATACTGACGATATTGGCGTTACTGGCGATACGATACTGGACGATACTGGCGTTACTGACGATACTGGCGTTACTGGCGATACTGACGATACTGACGATTATACTGGCGTTACTGGCGATACTGACTGGCGTATACTGACGATACTGACGATACTGACGATACTGACGATACTGACAATACTGACGATACTGGCGTTACTGACGATACTGGCGTTACTGACGATACTGGCGTATACTGACGATACTGACGATACTGGCGTTACTGGCGATACTGGCGATACTGAAGATACTGGCGTTACTGACGATACTGGCGTTACTGGCGTTACTGACGATACTGACGATACTGACCTTACTGGCGATACGCGATACTGACGATACTGGCGTTACTGGCGATACTGGCGTTACTGGCGCGTTACTGACGATACTGACGATACTGGACGATACTGGCGTATACTGGCGATACTGGATACTGGCGTTACTGACGATACTGGCGATACTGACGTTACTGACGATACTGGCGTTATTGATGTGACGATACTGGCGATACTGGCGTTACTGACGATACTGGCGATACTGGCGTTACTGACGATACTGGCGTTACTGGCGATACTGCGTTACTGGACGATACTGGACGATACTGGATACGTTACTGACGTTACTACGATACTGGCGAGACTGGCGTTACTGACGATACTGGCGTTACTGACGATACTGGCGTTATTGATGTGACGATACTGGCGATACTGGCGTTACTGACGATACTGACGATACTGGCGTTACTGGCGGCGTTATACTGACGATACTGATGATACTGACGTTACTGACGATATTGACGTTACTGACGTTACTGACGATACTGACGATACTGATTATACTGACGATACTGACGATACTGACATTACTGACGATGCTGACGTTTTCTGGACGATACTGCGTTACTGACGATACTGGCGATACTGATTATACTGCGTTACTGACGATACTGGCGTTACTGGACGATACTGGCGTTACTGGCGATACTGGCGATACTGATACTGGCGATACTGATTATACTGGCGTTACTGACGATATTGGCGTTACTGGCGTTACTGGCGTTACTGACGATACTGGCGTTACTGACGATACTGATTATACTGACGATACTGGCGTTACTGACGATACTGGCGTTACGATATTGGCGTTACTGGCGATACTGACGATACTGATTATACTGACGATACTGGCGTTACTGACGATACTGGCGGTACTGGCGTTACTGGCGATATTGGCGTTACTGGCGTTACTGACGATACTGGACGATACTGACGATACTGGCGATACTGGCGTTACTGACGATACTGGCGTTACTGGCGTTACTGACGATACTGATTATACTGACGATACTGGACGATACTGGCGTTACTGACGATACTGGCGATACTGACTGGCGTTACTGACGATACTGGCGTTACTGGCGTTACTGGCGATACTGATTATACTGACGATACTGGCGTTACTGACGATACTGACGATACTGGCGTTACTGACGATACTGATTATACTGACGATACTGGCGTTACTGACGATACTGACGATATACCGACGTTACTGACGATACTGACGATACTGACGATACGATACTGATTATACTGACGATACTGGCGATACTGGCGATACTGACGATACTGACGATACTGACGATACTGACGATACTGGCGATACTGGCGTTACTGGCGATACTGGCGTTACTGACGATACTGACGATACTGATTATACTGACGTTACTGACGATATTGACGTTACTGACGATACTGACGTTACTGATGATACTGATTATACTGACGATACTGACGTTACTGACGATACTGACGTTACTGACGATACTGACGTTACTGACGATACTGATTATACTGACGATACTGACGTTACTGACGATACTGACGTTACTGACGATACTGATTATACTGACGATACTGACGATACTGACGTTACTGACGATATTGACGTTACTGACGTTACTGACGATACTGACGATACTGATTATACTGACGATACTGACGTTACTGACGATACTGACGATACTGACGTTACTGACGATATTGACGTTACTGACGATACTGACGATACTGATTATACTGACGATACTGACGATACTGACGATACTGATGTTACTGACGATACTGACGTTACTGACGATACTGACGATACTGACGATACTGATTATACTGACGATACTGACGTTACTGACGTTACTGACGATATTGACGTTACTGACGATACTGACGTTACTGACGATACTGACGATACTGATTATACTGACGATACTGACGATAATGACGTTACTGACGTTACTGATTATATTGACGTTACTGACGATACTGACGTTACTGACGATATTGACGTTACTGACGATACTGATTATACTGACGATACTGACGATACTGACGTTACTGACGATACTGACGATACTGATTATACTGACGTTACTGACGATATTGACGTTACTGACGATACTGACGTTACAGACGATACTGATTATACTGACGATACTGACGTTACTGACGATACTGACGATACTGACGTTACTGACGATACTGATTATACTGACGATACTGATTATACTGACGATACTGACGTTACTGACGATACTGACGATACTGACGTTACTGACGATACTGACGATACTGATTATACTGACGTTACTGACGTTACTGACGATACTGACGTTACTGACGATACTGACGATACTGACGTTACTGACGATACTGACGATACTGACGTTACTGACGTTACTGACGATACTGATTATACTGACGATACTGACGTTACTGACGATACTGACGATACTGACGTTACTGACGTTACTGACGATACTGATTATACTGACGATACTGATTATACTGACGATACTGACGTTACTGACGATACTGACGATACTGACGTTACTGACGATACTGACGATACTGACGTTACTGACGTTACTGACGATACTGACGATATTGACGTTACTGACGATACTGACGATTCTGATTATACTGACGATACTGACGTTACTGACGATACTGACGATACTGACGTTACTGACGATACTGACGATACTGATTATACTGACGTTACTGACGATATTGACGTTACTGACGATACTGACGTTACTGATGATACTGATTATACTGACGATACTGACGTTACTGACGATACTGACGTTACTGACGTTACTGACGATATTGACGTTACTGACGTTATTGACGATACTGACGATACTGATTATACTGACGATACTGACGTTACTGACGATGCTGACGATACTGACGATACTGATTATACTGACGTTACTGACGATACTGACGATACTGACGTTACTGACGATACTGATTATACTGACGATACTGACGTTACTGACGATACTGACGTTACTGACGATATTGACGTTACTGACGTTATTGACGATACTGACGATACTGATTATACTGACGATACTGACGTTACTGACGATACTGACGATACTGACGTTACTGACGATATTGACGTTACTGACGATACTGACGATACTGATTATACTGACGATACTGACGATACTGACGTTACTGACGATACTGACGATACTGATTATACTGACGATACTGACGTTACTGACGTTACTGATTATATTGACGTTACTGACGATACTGATGTTACTGACGATATTGACGTTACTGACGATACTGACGATACTGATTATACTGACGTTACTGACGATACTGACGATACTGATTATACTGACGATACTGACGTTACTGACAATACTGACGATACTGATTATACTGACGATACTGATTATACTGACGTTACTGACGATATTGACGTTACTGACGATACTGACGATACTGATTATACTGACGTTACTGACGATACTGACGTTACTGACGATACTGACGTTACTGACGACACTGACGATACTGACGTTACTGACGATACTGACGATACTGACGATACTGACGATACTGATTATACTGACGTTACTGACGACACTGACGATACTGACGTTACTGACGATACTGACGATGCTGACGATACTGACGATACTGACGTTACTGACGTTACTGACGCTGCTGACGATACTGACGATACTGACGTTACTGGCGTTACGATACTGACGATGCTGACGATACTGGCGTTACTGGCGTTTCTGGCGTTACTGGCGATACTGGCGTTACTGGCGTTACTGGCGTTGCTGACATTACTGGCGTTACTGGCGTTACTGACGATACTGGCGATACTGACGATACTGGCGTTACTGGCGTTACTGGCGATACTGGACGATACTGGCGATACTGACGTTACTGGCGTTACTGACGATATACGTTACTGGCGATACTGGCGATACTGGCGATACTGGCGTTACTGACGATGCTGACGATACTGGCGATACTGGCGTTACTGGCGATACTGGCGTTACTGGCGATACTGGCGATACTGGCGATACTGGCGTTACTGACGATACTGACGATACTGACGATACTGGCGTTACTGGCGTTACTGACGATACTGACGATACTGGCGATACTGGCGTTACTGACGCTGTTGACGTTACTGACGATACTGGCGTTACTGGCGATACTGGCGTTACTGGCGTTACTGGCGTTACGTGGACGATGCTGACGATACTGGCGATGCTGGCGTTACTGGCGTTACTGGCGATACTGGCGATACTGACGATACTGGCGTTACTGGCGTTACTGGATACGATACTGACGATACTGGCGATACTGGCGATACTGGCGTTACTGACGATACTGGCGATACTGGCGATACTGGCGTTACTGACGATGCTGGCGTTACTGGCGATACTGGCGATACTGATTATACTGGACGATACTGGCGATACTGGCGTTACTGACGCGATACTGGCGATACTGACGTTACTGACGATACTGATACTGATACTGGCGATACTGACGATACTGGCGATACTGGCGATACTGACGATACTGGCGATACTGATACTGGCGATACTGGCGATACTGGCGTTACTGGCGATACTGGCGATACTGGCGATACTGACGATACTGGCGATACTGGCGATACTGGCGTTACTGGCGATACTGACGATACTGGCGTTACTGGGCTACTGGCGTTACTGACGCGATACTGGCGTTACTGACGATACTGGCGTTACTGACGATACTGCGTTACTGGCGTTACTGACGATACTGACGATACTGACGTTACTGACGCTGTTGTTGACGATACTGACGTTACTGGCGTTACTGACGATACTGACGATACTGGCGATACTGGCGATACTGGCGTTACTGGCGATGCTGGCGATACTGGCGTTACTGGCGTTACTGGCGTTACTGGCGATACTGACGATACTGGCGATACTGGCGTTACTGGCGTTACTGGCGATACTGGCGTTACTGGCGATACTGGCGATACTGACGATACTGGCGTTACTGGCGTTACTGACGATACTGACGATACTGGCGATACTGGCGTTACTGACGATACTGACGATACTGACGTTACTGACGTTGCTGACGATGCTGACGTTACTGACGATACTGACGATACTGATTATACTGACGTTACTGACGATGCTGACGTTACTGACGTTACTGACGATACTGACGATACTGACGATACTGACGATACTGACGTTACTGACGCTGTTGACGATAATGACGATACTGACGATACTGACGTTACTGACGTTACTGACGTTACTGACGATGCTGACGTTACTGACGATACTGACGATACTGATTATACTGACGTTACTGACGATGCTGACGTTACTGACGTTACTGACGATACTGACGTTACTGACGCTGTTGACGATAATGACGTTACTGACGATGCTGACGATACTGACGATACTGACGTTACTGACGATGCTGACGATGCTGACGATACTGACGATACTGACGATGCTGACGATACTGACGTTACTGACGCTGTTGACGATAATGACGATACTGACGATACTGACGATACTGATTATACTGACGTTACTGACGATGCTGACGTTACTGACGTTACTGACGATACTGACGTTACTGACGCTGTTGACGATAATGACGTTACTGACGATACTGACGATACTGACGATACTGACTATACTGGCGTTACTGGCGATACTGAGGATACTGATTATACTGGCGTTACTGGCGATACTGGCGATACTGGCGATGCTGACGATACTGACGATACTGGCGATACTGACGATGCTGACGATGCTGGCGTTACTGGCGTTACTGGCGTTACTGGCGTTACTACGATGCTGCGATACTGGCGATACTGGACGATACTGACGATATACTGGACGATGCTGGCGTTACTGCGATGCTGACGATACTGACGATACTGACGTTACTGACGATGCTGACGATACTGACGATACTGACGATACTGACGATACTGACGATACTGACGATACTGACGTTACTGACGATGCTGACGATACTGACGATGCTGACGATACTGACGATGCTGACGATACTGACGATACTGACGATACTGACCTTACTGACGATGCTGACTATACTGACGATACTGACGTTACTGACGATACTGACGATGCTGACGATACTGACGTTACTGACGTTACTGACGATACTGACGTTACTGATTATACTGACGTTACTGACGATACTGAGGATACTGATTATACTGACGTTACTGACGATACTGACGATACTGACGATACTGACGTTACTGACGATACTGATGATGCTGACGATGCTGACGATATTGACGTTACTGACGATACTGACGTTACTGACGATACTGACGTTACTGACGATACTGACGATACTGACGTTACTGACGATACTGACGTTACTGACGATACTGGCGTTACTGGCGATACTGACGCGATATACTGGACGTTACTGACGATACTGGCGTTACTGGCGATACTGACGATACTGACGATACTGGCGTTACTGGCGATACGTTGGCGTTACTGGACGATACTGACGTTACTGACGATACTGACGTTACTGGCGATACTGGCGTTACTACTGACGATACTGGCGTTACTGGCGTTACTGACGATACTGGCGTTACTGACGATACTGGCGATACTGGCGTTACTGGCGTTACTGGCGTTACTGGCGATACTGGCGATGCTGACGATACTGACGTTACTGACGTTACTGACGTTACTGACGATACTGACGATACTGACGTTACTGATATATTGACGTTACTGACGATGCTGACGATACTGACGATACTGACGTTACTGACGATGCTGACGTTACTGACGATACTGACGATACTGACGTTACTGATTATATTGACGTTACTGACGATACTGACGATACTGACGTTACTGATTATATTGACGTTACTGACGATACTGACGATACTGACTTTACTGACGATACTGACGATATTGACGTTACTGACTATACTGACGATACTGACGTTACTGACGATGCTGACGATACT
Organism: Oncorhynchus keta; assembly: GCF_023373465.1. NCBI lineage: Eukaryota > Metazoa > Chordata > Actinopteri > Salmoniformes > Salmonidae > Oncorhynchus > Oncorhynchus keta. The sequence continues at coordinate 24,875 of NW_026288256.1, forward strand.
GACGTTATTGATGTGACGATACTGACTTTACTGACGATACTGACGATATTGACGTTACTGACTATACTGACGATACTGACGATACTGACGTTACTGACGATACTGACGTTATTGATGTGACGATACTGACTTTACTGACGATACTGACGATATTGACGTTACTGACTATACTGACGATACTGACGTTACTGACGATGCTGACGATACTGACTTTACTGACGATACTGACGATACTGACTTTACTGACGATACTGACGATACTGACGTTACTGACGATACTGACTTTACTGACGATACTGACGTTACTGACTATATTGACGATGCTGACGATACTGATGTTTTTGACGTTACTGATGTTTTTGACGATACTGACGATACTGACGTTACTGGCGATACTGACGTTACTGACTATATTGACGATACTGACGATACTGATGTTTTTGACGATACTGATGTTTTTGACGATACTGACGATACTGACGTTACTGGCGATACTGACGTTAATGATGATACAATGACAATGAGGATACTGATGATACGATGACAATGAGGAAACTGATGATACGATGACAATGAGGAAACTGATGATACGATGACAATGAGGAAACTGATGATACGATGACAATGAGGATACTGATGATACGATGACAATGAGGATACTGATGATACGATGACAATGAGGATACTGATGATACGATGACAATGAGGAAACTGATGATACGATGACAATGAGGAAACTGATGATACGATGACAATGAGGATACTGATGATACGATGACAATGAGGATACTGATGATACGATGACAATGAGGATACTGATGACAATGAGGATACTGATGATACGATGACAATGAGGATACTGATGATACGATGACAATGAGGATACTGATGATACGATGACAATGAGGATACTGATGATACAATGACAATGAGGAAACTGATGATACGATGACAATGAGGAAACTGATGATACGATGACAATGAGGATACTGATGATACGATGACAATGAGGATACTGATGATATGATGACAATGAGGATACTGATGATACGATGACAATGAGGATACTGATGATATGATGACAATGAGGATACTGATGATACGATGACAATGAGGATACTGATGATACGATGACAATGAGGAAACTGATGATACGATGACAATGAGGATACTGATGATACGATGACAATGAGGAAACTGATGATACTGGATGAAGGACCTTGTATAGTTTATTGCTCCACATACATTCAGTAACTAAAACCTTCTAAAACAAACATACAGTAGCCTACGCTGTATATCCTGATAGACAACTCCTTTTCTTACGTTACAGCCTTATTCTGAAATAGATTAAATACAAAATAAAAACTCTGCAATCTACACGCAATACCCCATAATGACAAAGTGAAAACAGGTTTTTAGACATTTTTACAAATGTATTAAAAATAAAAAACAGAAATACCTTATTTACATAAGTATTAAGACTCTTTGCTACAAAAGGCACACACCTGTCTATATAAGGTCACACAGTTGACCCTGCATGTCAGAGCAAAAACCAAGCCATGAGGTCGAATTGTCCGGAGAGCTCCGAGACAGGATTGTGTCGAGGCACAGATCTGTAGAAGAGTACCAAAACATTTCTACAGCTTTGAAGGTCCCCAAGAACACAGTGGCCTCCTTCATTCTGCAGCATTGAAGGTCCCCAAGAACACAGTGGCCTCCATCATTCTGCAGCATTGAAGGTCCCCAAGAACACAGTGGCCTCCTTCATTCTGCAGCATTGAAGGTCCCCAAGAACACAGTGGCCTCCTTCATTCTGCAGCATTGAAGGTCCCCCAAGAACACAGTGGCCTCCTTCATTCTGCAGCATTGAAGGTTAAAGAACACAGTGGCCTCCATCATTCTTAAATGGAAGAAGCTTGGAACCACCAAGACTCTTCCTAGAGCTGGTCGCCCGGCTAAACTGACCAATCAGGGGGGGGGGGGGGAAAGGCCTTGGTCAGGGACGTGACCAAGAACCCATTGGCAGTGGTGGAAAAAGTACTCAATTGTCATACATACCTTAATAGAAAAGGACTCAAGTAAAAGTGGAAGTCACCCAGTAAAATACTACTTCAGTAAAAGTCTAAAACCATTTGTTTTTAAACATACTTAAGTATCAAAAGTAAAAGCATGAATAATAAAAAATAACTTCTAATAAGCAAACCAGACAGAGCAATTTTAATATTTGTTTAATTTATTTACAGATAGCCAGGGTCACACTCCAAAACTCAGACATCATTTAAAAACAAAGCAGTTGTATTTAGTGAGTCCTCCAGATCAGAGGCAGTAGGGATGACCAGGGATGTTCTCTGTTTAGTGAGTCCTCCAGATCAGAGGCAGTAGGGATGAACAGGGATGTTCTCTGTTTAGTGAGTCCTCCAGATCAGAGGCAGTAGGGATGACCAGGGATGTTCTCTGTTTAGTGAGTCCTCCAGATCAGAGGCAGTAGGGATGACCAGGGATGTTCTCTTGATAAGTGTGCGAATTGACCATTTTCTGTCCTGCTAAGCATTCAAAATGTAACGAGTACTATTGGGTGTCAGGGAAAATGTATGAAGTAAAATTTAAATGTTTTTCTTCAGGAATTTAGTGAAGTAAAAGTCAAAAATATAAATAGTAAAGTACAAATACCCCCAAAAACGACTTAAGTTGTATTTTAAAGTATTTTTACTTAAGCACTTTACACCACTGCCCGATGGTCACTGACAGAGCCCTAGAGTTCCTCTGTGGAGATGGGAGAACCTTCCAGAAGGACAACCATCTCTGCAGCATTCCACCAATCAGGCATTTATAGTAGAGTGGACAGATGGAAGCCACTCCTCAGTAAAAGGCACATGACAGTCCACTTGGAGTTTGCCAAAAGGCACGTAAAGACTCTCAGACCATGAGAAACAAGATTCTCTGGTCTGATGAAACCAAGATTGAAATCTTTGGCCTGAATGCCAAGCGTCACGTCTGGAGGAAACCAGGCACCATCACTACGGTGAAGCATGGTGGCAGCATCATGCTGTGGGGATGTTTTTCAGTGGCAGGGCCGGCAAGACTAGTCAGGATCAAGGCAAAGATAAATGGAGCAAAGTACAGAGAGATCTTTGATGAAAACCTGCTCCAGGGCGCTCAGGACCTCAGACTGGGGCGAAGGTTCACCTCCAACAGGACAACGACCTTAAGCACACAGACAAAACAACACAGGAATGGCTTCGGGACAAGTCTCTGAATTCTTATGTAAATGTGAAATTGTATTTTTTTACATTTGTAATAAATTAGCAAAACTTTCTAAAAACCTTTTTTTGCTTTGTCATTATGGGGTATTGTGATGTCATTATGGAGTATTGTGATGTCATTATGGGGTATTGTGATGTCATTATGGGGTATTGTGATGTCATTATGGCGTATTGTGATGTCATTATGGGGTATTGTGATGTCATTATGGGGTATTGTGATGTCATTATGGGGTAGTGTGTGTAGATTGATGAGGAAAAACAATTTCATATATTTTAGAATAAAGCTGTTATGTAACAAAATGTGAAAAAAGTCAAGGGGTCTGAATACTTTCCGAAGACACTGTATCTGCAGTAAGGCTATAGGTAGAACTTTCAGCTGTCCCAAAATAAAAGCTTTCAATTATACACAAAGTTAGTGTTTACACATACACACATTTGTTTGGAATAAATCAATGAAAGATAGAAAATGTAGTGTGCACATGGAAACTAGACATGATAAATGCTTTCAAAGTTTACATTCAATATTCACACAAGGCATATCATATTTTCAGTTACAAACAAACGGTGTTCAGAGCATAGGAAGTTTCTGAGCCTGTTCAGGATGAAAACATCTTATCTGGAAGTTTACAGGAGAAAGTTCAATACTTAAACAAAAGGCCTGTCCCAGAGACATTATCCACCTGCAGTTCATTCACCTGATCCATCTCATGTCACAGTCACAGTGATTCAGTCTTTTGAAAGTCCTCCAGCCGCCACTATTTGTTCGCAGGTATCCCTGCCTTTACAACACCGACATTAGAAGGAAACCTTGGGCCCGGGGTATGGTTCACCCTCACACCAGAAGCCATCAGGCTGGCCTATCTCTAGTAACCACGTCTCTTCCTCCCACGGCTGCTGCGCCTCTAACTTACTGTCTGCGTCGGGAACAGTCTGTAGGACTTTATAATAATGACAGTCCCTCCCATCTTCAGGGTCATACGGAGGTGCCAGGATGTCGAGGAAAGCAGCCGGTCCATCCACCGTGTCGATCTGATGCAGGTTCTCCCTCTGCGGGGTTAAGATACACGGACTACTGTCATGGGTGAACCACATGGTCGACCGGAGCACAGCCCGCCGCAGAGAGTCCTTCTGGAACGGCAGCAGCGGAGGGTCGAACTGGGTCTCACTCTGCACCTGGTCCGAAGGTTTATCCAACAGGTCAAAACACCTGATACTGACTTTCCCGTATAGAACCTTGAGCATCCCGTTCATACCGGGGTGGTCGTGGAGCGGGATGGAAGCCCCGCTGTTCAGTAGAAACACCCCCATACTGAACGACTCCGTCTCGCAGATGTGCATGTACGTGACAGGTGGGTTGTGTTCGGAATGGGAGCCGTTCGGTTTCATCTTCAGGTCTGCAGTCCTGACTTCCGTCAGCAGGGAGATTAGATCCCCCCGGTTGTCCGATAATACTTTGTTGTCCCCAATTGCGGATGCATTGAAATCTTTAAATGTGATATTGGCTTGGCTGGCTATTTTCTGAATGAGAGACTTCTTGTTATCCCGTGGCATTTTTCAGGTGGAGACAAATCCGACGCTTATCGATGCTGGTTTTCTTCAGACGCAGCTGAGCAACAGGCAGCAGAAACGGACCGAGTAGGAAACGCTCTTTTCTCCTCGAATCTCGCACAATATCGTCACTCCAGGATGGAGCCGCGTTCAAACGAAATAAATGCGCGTCTAAAGTTGTAATGTAACGTTTTCATGCTAAGTAAATATGGTTTTATCTCCAGAGAATATTCACGGTCCAGAATCATTTCCAATCTTATCTGATCGTCACGTCCGCAGTGACAGCGAGCGCGTAGAGGCAATGCATTATGGATCTTGAAGTTTAATTTAAAAGTCGGGCAATATATTTCTGTAATTACCTACCCCCCGCACAAAACAATTAAAAACTATACTATTATCCAATGCCTTCACCCAACAGAAGTTGTGCCGGCGAAAATATGATTCTCACATATGCTCCTATTATAAGAGAAAAACAATGTTGTCCTTTATAAAACCACTACAATTCCCACCGCCTGCCGGGCTTCCGGAGAGAGGCAGAGAGGGCAAGAGAGGCTGGCCAGACAGGCCATTCAACCCGCTCCCCTCCTCCCAGTTTATCCCCTCTCTGTCGCTCTCTTCTGGGATGAGGGTTTCTCTTTTTCTCACTTTATTCAGCAATACTTTATGACGTTTTGATGAGTATTGACTTTGTTACAAATACATGTTAAGAGGCTAAGATACTTTAGGCACAAGTAGATCGAATGCACATATAATGGACAGGTGACATACCACGAAACAGTCCCCTGATCAGAGGGGACTGTTTCACATTAGAGCACAAAAACATGAATTATACCCCTTTGCCTCAGATCAATAAATGTGAAATCTTATACTATAATATACTACACGATACTACACTGTTCGACACCACACTATACTATAATATACTACACTATACTACACCGTACTATATTATATATACTATACGGTGCTACACTATACTATACTGCACTATACTATAATATACTACACTACACTATACTACTCTACTCTACTCTACACTACAAAATACTATAATATACTATAATATACTACACTATACTACACTACACTATACTACTCTACTCTACTCTACTCTACACTACAAAATACTATAATATACTATAATATACTACACTATACTACACTACACTATCCTACTCTACTCTACTCTACAGTACAAAATACTATAATATACTATAATATACTACTGCTCTACACTACAATATGCTACAGCATAATATACTACACCTCTCTACACTACACTATACTATAATATACTATAATATACTACAGCATACAACACTACACTATACTATACTACACTACTCTATACTATAATATAGTACACTACTCTACACTACAATATGCTACGCCATAATATACTACACCTCTCTACACTACATTATACTATACTGTAATATACTACATGATACAACACTACACTAAACTATACTACACCACACTGCTCTACACTATAATATACTAACATACTCTACACTACACTATAATATACTACACCACACTGCTCTACACTATAATATAATATGCTACACTACACTAAACTATACTACATCACACTGCTCTACACTATAATATACTAACATACTCTACACTACACTATAATATACTACACTACTACAATATACTGTACTATACTACATCACACTGCTCTACACTATAATATACTAACATACACTACACTACACTATAATATACTAACATACTCTACACTACACTATAATATACTAACATACTCTACACTACACTATAATATACTAACATACTCTACACTACACTATAATATACTACAATATACTGTACTATACTACATCACACTGCTCTACACTATAATATACTAACATACACTACACTATAATATACTACACACTACTACAATATACTGTACTATACTACATCTCACTGCTCTACACTATAATATACTAACATACTCTACACTACACTATAATATACTAACATACTCTACACTACACTATAATATACTACACTGCTTGACACCACACCACACTATAATATACTAACATACTCTACACTACACTATAATATACTACACACTACTACAATATACTGTACTATACTACATCACACTGCTCTATACTATAATATACTAACATACTCTACACTACACTATAATATACTACACACTACTACAATATACTGTACTATACTACATCACACTGCTCTACACTATAATATACTAACATACTCTACACTACACTATAATATACTACACACTACTACAATATACTGTACTATACTACATCACACTGCTCTACACTATAATATACTAACATACTCTACACTACACTATAATATACTAACATACTCTACACTACACTATAATATACTACACACTACTACAATATACTGTACTATACTACATCACACTGCTCTATACTATAATATACTAACATACTCTACACTACACTATAATATACTACACACTACTACAATATACTGTACTATACTACATCACACTGCTCTATACTATAATATACTAACATACTCTACACTACACTATAATATACTACACACTACTACAATATACTGTACTATACTACATCACACTGCTCTACACTATAATATACTAACATACTCTACACTACACTATAATATACTAACATACTCTACACTACACTATAATATACTACACACTACTACAATATACTGTAATATACCCTATTCTCCTACTGTACATCCCTAATGGCACCCTATTACCCTACTGTACATCCCTACTGTACATCCCTAATGGCACCCTATTACCCTACTGTACATCCCTACTGTACATCCCTAATGGCACCCTATTACCCTACTGTACATCCCTAATGGCACCCTATTCCCCTACTGTACATCCCTAATGGCACCCTATTACCCTACTGTACATCCCTACTGTACATCCCTAATGGCACCCTATTACCCTACTGTACATCCCTAATGGCACCCTATTCCCCTACTGTACATCCCTAATGGCACCCTATTACCCTACTGTACATCCCTACTGTACATCCCTAATGGCACCCTATTACCCTACTGTACATCCCTACTGTACATCCCTAATGGCACCCTATTACCCTACTGTACATCCCTAATGGCACCCTATTCCCCTACTGTACATCCCTAATGGCACCCTATTACCCTACTGTACATCCCTAATGGCACCCTATTCCCTACTGTACATCCCTAATGGCACCCTATTACCCTACTGTACATCCCTAATGGCACCCTATTGCCCTACTGTACATCCCTAATGGCACCCTATTACCCTACTGTACATCCCTAATGGTACCCTATTACCCTACTGTACATCCCTAATGGCACCCTATTACCCTACTGTACATCCCTAATGGTACCCTATTACCCTACTGTACATCCCTAATGGCACCCTATTACCCTACTGTACATCCCTAATGGCACCCTATTCCCTACTGTACATCCCTAATGGCACCCTATTCCCCTACAGTACATCCCTAATGGCACCCTATTCCCTACTGTACATCCCTAATGGCACCCTATTACCCTACTGTACATCCCTAATGGCACCCTGTTCCCCTACTGTACATCCCTAATGGCACCCTGTTCCCCTACTGTACATCCCTAATGGTACCCTATTACCCTACTGTACATCCCTAATGGCACCCTACATCCCTAATGGCACCCTATTCCCCTACTGTACATCCCTAATGGTACCCTATTACCCTACTGTACATCCCTAATGGCACCCTATTCCCCTACTGTACATCCCCAATGGCACCCTATTCCCTACTGTACATCCCTAATGGCACCCTATTCCCCTACTGTACATCCCTAATGGCACCCTATTCCCCTACTGTACATCCCTAATGGCACCCTATTCCCCTACTGTACATCCCTAATGGCACCCTATTCCCTACTGTACATCCCTAATGGTACCCTATTACCCTACTGTACATCCCTAATGGCACCCTATTACCCTACTGTACATCCCTAATGGCACCCTATTACCCTACTGTACATCCCTAATGGCACCCTATTCCCTACTGTACATCCCTAATGGCACCCTACATCCCTACTGTACATCCCTAATGGCACCCTATTCCCCTACTGTACATCCCTAATGGCACCCTATTCCCCTACTGTACATCCCTAATGGCACCCTATTACCCTACTGTACATCCCTAATGGCACCCTATTCCCCTACTGTACATCCCTAATGGCACCCTATTCTCCTACTGTACATCCCTACTGTACATCCCTAATGGCACCCTATTCCCCTACTGTACATCCCTAATGGCACCCTAATGGCACCCTATTACCCAGTACATCCCTAATGGCACCCTATTCCCCTACTGTACATCCCTAATGGCACCCTATTACCCTACTGTACATCCCTAATGGCACCCTATTACCCTACTGTACATCCCTAATGGCACCCTATTACCCTACTGTACATCCCTACTGGTACATACCCTACTGTACATCCCTAATGGCACCCTATTACCCTACTGTACATCCCTACTGTACATCCCTAATGGCACCCTATGTACATCCCTACTGTACATCCCTAATGGCACCCTATTCCCTACTGTACATCCCTAATGGCACCCTATTACCCTACTGTACATCCCTAATGGCACCCTATTCCCCTACTGTACATCCCTAATGGCACCCTATTACCCTACTGTACATCCCTAATGGCACCCTATTGCCCTACTGTACATCCCTAATGGCACCCTATTACCCTACTGTACATCCCTAATGGTACCCTATTACCCTACTGTACATCCCTAATGGCACCCTATTACCCTACTGTACATCCCTAATGGCACCCTATTCCCTGTACTACTGTACATCCCTAATGGCACCCTATTCCCCTACAGTACATCCCTAATGGCACCCTATTCCCCTACTGTACATCCCTAATGGCACCCTATTCCCCTACTGTACATCCCTAATGGCACCCTATTCCCCTACAGTACATCCCTAATGGCACCCTGTTCCCCTACTGTACATCCCTAATGGCACCCTGTTCCCCCCTACTGTACATCCCTAATGGTACCCTATTACCCTACTGTACATCCCTAATGGCACCCTACATCCCTAATGGCACCCTATTCCCCTACTGTACATCCCTAATGGTACCCTATTACCCTACTGTACATCCCTAATGGCACCCTATTCCCCTACTGTACATCCCTAATGGCACCCTATTCCCCTACTGTACATCCCTAATGGCACCCTATTACCCTACTGTACATCCCTAATGGCACCCTATTGCCCTACTGTACATCCCTAATGGCACCCTATTCCCCTACTGTACATCCCTAATGGTACCCTATTACCCTACTGTACATCCCTAATGGCACCCTATTACCCTACTGTACATCCCTAATGGCACCCTGTTCCCCTACTGTACATCCCTAATGGCACCCTGTAACCCTACTGTACATCCCTAATGGCACCCTGTAACCCTACTGTACATCCCTAATGGCACCCTATTACCCTACTGTACATCCCTAATGGCACCCTACATCCCTAATGGCACCCTGTTCCCCTACTGTACATCCCTAATGGAACCCTATTACCCTACTGTACATCCCTAATGGCACCCTATTCCCCTACTGTACATCCCTAATGGCACCCTATTCCCCTACTGTACATCCCTAATGGCACCCCTATTCCCCTACTGTACATCCCTAATGGCACCCTATTCCCTACTGTACATCCCTAATGGCACCCTATTCCCCTACTGTACATCCCTAATGGCACCCTATTCCCCTACAGTACATCCCTAATGGCACCCTATTCCCCTACTGTACATCCCTAATGGTACCCTATTACCCTACTGTACATCCCTAATGGCACCCTATTACCCTACTGTACATCCCTAATGGCACCCTGTTCCCCTACTGTACATCCCTAATGGCACCCTATAACCCTACTGTACATCCCTAATGGCACCCTATTAACCCTACTGTACATCCCTAATGGCACCCTATTACCCTACTGTACATCCCTAATGGCACCCTACATCCCTAATGGCACCCTGTTCCCCTACTGTACATCCCTAATGGAACCCTATTACCCTACTGTACATCCCTAATGGCACCCTATTCCCCTACTGTACATCCCTAATGGCACCCTATTCCCCTACTGTACATCCCTAATGGCACCCTATTACCCTACTGTACATCCCTAATGGCACCCTATTCCCTACTGTACATCCCTAATGGCACCCTATTCCCCTACTGTACATCCCTAATGGCACCCTATTCCCCCTACTGTACATCCCTAATGGCACCCTATTACCCTACTGTACATCCCTAATGGCACCCTGTTACCCTACTGTACATCCCTAATGGCACCCTATTACCCTACTGTAACAGCCCAGAAGTCAAGGGGAGAGGCTGTTTCAGACTAACAGCCCAGAAGTCAAGGGGAGAGGCTGTTTCAGACTAACAGCCCAGAAGTCAAGGGGAGGGGCTGTTTCAGACTAACAGCCCAGAAGTCAATGGGAGGGCTGTTACCAGACTAACAGCCCAGAAGTCAAGGGGAGGGGCTGTTACCAGACTGTAACATCCCAGAAGTCAAGGGGAGGGGCTGTTTCAGACTAACAGCCCAGAAGTCAAGGAGAGAGGCTGTTTCAGACTAACAGCCCAGAAGTCAAGGGGAGGGGCTGTTTCAGACTAACAGCCCAGAAGTCAAGGGAGGGGCTGTTTCAGACTAACAGCCCAGAAGTCAAGGGGAGGGGCTGTTTCAGACTAACAGCCCAGAAGTCAAGGGGAGGGGCTGTTTCAGACTAACAGCCCAGAAGTCAAGGGAGAGGCTGTTTCAGACTAACAGCCCAGAAGTCAAGGGGAGGGGCTGTTTCAGACTAACAGCCCAGAAGTCAAGGGGAGAGGCTGTTTCAGACTAACAGCCCAGAAGTCAAGGGGAGAGGCTGTTTCAGACTAACAGCCCAGAAGTCAAGGGGAGGGGCTGTTTCAGACTAACAGCCCAGAAGTCAAGGGGAGAGGCTGTTTCAGACTAACAGCCCAGAAGTCAAGGGGAGAGGCTGTTTCAGACTAACAGCCCAGAAGTCAAGGGGAGAGGCTGTTTCAGACTAACAGCCCAGAAGTCAAGGGGAGGGGCTGTTTCAGACTAACAGCCCAGAAGTCAAGGGGAGGGGCTGTTTCAGACTAACAGCCCAGAAGTCAAGGGGAGGGGCTGTTTCAGACTAACAGCCCAGAAGTCAAGGGGAGGGGCTGTTTCAGACTAACAGCCCAGAAGTCAAGGGGAGAGGCTGTTTCAGACTAACAGCCCAGAAGTCAAGGGGAGGGGCTGTTTCAGACTAACAGCCCAGAAGTCAAGGGGAGAGGCTGTTTCAGACTAACAGCCCAGAAGTCAAGGGGAGGGGCTGTTTCAGAATAACATAGCCCAGAAGTCAAGGGGAGAGGCTGTTTCAGACTAACATAGCCCAGAAGTCAAGGGGAGAGGCTGTTTCAGACTAACAGCCCAGAAGTCAAGGGGAGAGGCTGTTTCAGACTAACAGCCCAGAAGTCAAGGGGAGAGGCTGTTTCAGACTAACAGCCCAGAAGTCAAGGGGAGGGGCTGTTTCAGACTAACAGCCCAGAAGTCAAGGGGAGAGGCTGTTTCAGACTAACAGCCCAGAAGTCAAGGGGAGAGGCTGTTTCAGACTAACAGCCCAGAAGTCAAGGGGAGGGGCTGTTTCAGACTAACAGCCCCAGAAGTCAAGGGGAGGGGCTGTTTCAGACTAACAGCCCCAGAAGTCAAGGGGAGAGGCTGTTTCAGACTAACAGCCCA